>NW_019416591.1:193117-211529 GCF_000390285.2 Anoplophora glabripennis
CTTATTAAACTGTTTATCTAGAATAATGTGTATAGCGCATATTAAAACTTTTATAACCAATATACGACTTTTATTAAAAAAAAGCAATCATCTCCATACTCATTATAGAATGAGTTTAACTGGAAGGTGCTTAATACACCTTATGCATCTATGAAATAAAGGTTATAATGAATTACTTATACATTATTAGGTGTTATAGACTTTATATTCCAATTGTATAGTAGGGAAGATTTGTTGTATAAAGATCAGTATCCGAATTTGTATATAACAATTATATTAACAGAATTATTCGTTCTTATACTGAATATATTTCCGTTTTTAGTTAGTTCTGATCTTGGCAGTTTAGGTATGTTCTCAAAACTAGAATTTGTTATTAAGAGTACCGCACTTAAGCTTAATTGATTATAGTATATTTATGTGGGAGATCATTGATTAAACCACTCTATACAGAAAGCGCCGCTGTTTTCATCCAAATATTGGATAAAAATGAAGAAAAGTAACAAACCAACTCAAACAATAAACAGCTAAATTAGTTTAAAATTCACATCAGCGGCAACCAAGGTTGACCTGCTCCAGTGACAGTCTTTCCCAGTCAAATCAATTCCTCACCCTCTCAATCGCGTAGGATGATAAATGGAAGGGATTTAGCCCCCTCCTTCATCTTTAATTTTTAATTCCCGGTTACGACCCCGCGCGTGGCGTACGACCCCAAACTTTTTCGTGCCACCTACGCCGTATAAGAAATTAAGCCCGGGGATATACTATATTCGCAACGAAAGACCTATTTAATGAAACAGAAGACAAGAACTTTAATTAACACAGCTTCATTAAGTGTTATTTTAGTTTTACATTTTTAAAGGGGTTTATGTTGAGCTGTTTCAGTAGTTAATTTTTCATCTAAAACTTTCAGACATACCTATTGAAATAAATCAGTGGCTTTAAAATTGGTCTAAAATGATACATGGACTAACTATCTGAAATTACTTGAATGTGCAGTATTCACTTCTCATTATCATCAATTGGTAATTGATGAATTATTATTAGAAACAAGAACAATAAAAACAATTACAAGAACAGAAACACAAATAAAAAAATACAACACCAAAAACCAAAACGAAAACGATAACAAAAACAAAGGTAGAAACATGATACATTTGAAAATTAAGGTTTATATCGGGAAAGATTGAAAGCCTCTGCCACAAAACACTACGGCCTCTAGCGAGCAATCGCCTACGAATTAGGAGTAAGCAGATCGAAATTGCGAGAAGCACCTTCGAAACTTTCTACTAGATTGTATTGTTAGCTGTGAGGGCACTTAGCCCTCGCTTTAGGGCAGGGCACAGAAAACTTGGCTCGCCCTAAATGCAGGAAGGGCCATGCGACCATCAGGAAATGGGAAATTCATACCGACTCCGCAGACTGAATACTGATGTTAACTGTTGATAAGTGCCCACAGCAGATGATCCAGTGATATTAGTAGTCAGCATGGATTGTAGAAACGATATTTGCTACTTAAATATTCTTCATGTCAGTAAGAACTGAATACAGTAAATTATATATTAAACTTAGTTCTGTGACACATACATACGCGTTAAATGTTGTTTTGTATCTATCAGAGTTTGAGATTGACTCTGTACGATCGCTAAATCCAAATAGCGCATTAATCCTGCCAGTCACAAATTACTGCGTGTACAATATGAGCATGTAAAAAGTTTAGGAATGTCTGAAATATGCCCTAGATCTTAATAGACCAAGCAAATTAAGTTTTTACTCGAAAAAAGTCCTATCCGCTAGATTATTGTAAAATTGTCTAAAGAAACATAATACAAGACATCTCTCGTCTCGTGAGTCAAAAACTTTTATTAGCTAACTTTTCTATTTAAACAAATAAGTGAGGAAAACAGTTTTTTCACTTTGCAGGGAAAACCATCAATTTTAGCGAAAAGTGACTCCCAGACAGCTTATAGGGAGTAAAATTATTTACAAAATGATACTGCTTAAATTNACATAATCAAAATTAATTCAAAAAATATTAATCACAACCATTTTCAATAATAGATATAAATAATGCAATATAATACAATTTAAAATTTAAAATTTTTTCTATTTTTATGAGAAATAATAATTTGAAAATAATTTATGGATTTTTACTTTAATTTGACATTTAAATCGTAATTAAATAGTTAACAAAATATTGAAAAAACAAGTTTACGTTGCCTTAATATGTAAAAGAAATAACTTTTTAAATGAACGATAGCTTCATTTATTTATATAGTAATGGTAAAATAATTCCGAAATTGAAATTTTAATTAATATTTCGTTTAACAAAAATGTTTGTGACATTTTTGTAAATTAAAAAAAATTAATTATAAAAGATGCATTTTTTCTGGGGTTTAGGGCTATTCTACGAATTCGTAATTATGCCCATTGTTATTTTTTCGTCGAGCTACCCCAGTTAAAAAAAAATATAAGTTTCTATGATGAATAGAAGCAGAGATATTACAAAATTTACAGCGCGCACTTCCCCCTCCACCACGCCGCCGGCCGCCGGACAGTTTACTTAGCGAGTACCTTCTCTTTAAAGTTCCACATTTTTCAATGCAATTCACGGGAAATCGTAGTTTACGTCGTAAACTTTATTTTGCGAAAAATTCAAGTCTTAAGATTTATAAACAATTGCGCTACGATTTAAAAAAAAAATCTTATCTTGGCTCCTGTTGGTCGTAGAGGGTACTTTTTTATTTTAAAACTGTATTTTTTGCCAGCTATCCATTACATCTATTTTCGGTGAGATAGCACAAATAGCAACAATGTTATTCAAATTGTTTATAAGCGAAAAACGCACGGTTTTTTATTGCACAATTTGAGAATGTTAATGTCAAAAAAACGGTGATATTTTTTAATAGGTCGCTTAATTGCGTCTTTAAGATTACAATGACGCTTTCAGAATCATGTTTGATTGAAAATTAACGTCTGTACAGAGGCTTAAAGTTCATAACTTTTGGAGCCTCCGATATAAACAAATAAAATTGTGCGAAAACTATTGCACCTACAGCGCCCACTTTTGGCACACTTTTAAAGTATGACAAAACCCTCAACTTGTCATAGGTTTTATAAAATTTTAACAATAAATGCGATAGTTACAAACAAAAAATGGGAACTTTTCTTGTTTTTTTGCAATAACTTTTTTGTTTATTAACCGATTTTAATTTAACCAGTCTCATTTGGTAGATAATTTTACTCCCAATAAGCTGTCTGGGAGTCACTTTCCGCTAAAATTGATGGTTTTCCCTGCAAAGTGAAAAAACTGTTTTCCTCACTTATTTGTTTAAATAGAAAAGTTAGCTAATAAAAGTTTTTGACTCACAGACGAGAGATGTCTTGTATTATGTTCATTTAGACAATTTTAAAATAATCTAGCGGATAGGACTTTTTTCGAGTTTCTCTTTTATTTTCGCTAATTTTCCTGGTGTATAAATATGTAGAAGATATTAGAGTTCGCAAACGAAATACATAAACTTAGCAGTCCTAACCGCGTCAATTAACTGAGTGTTCCCCACTAAGTTTACCCCGAGGTGCCTAATAGGGTTGGATCTTCCACCGGAATGCGTCCCGGTACTTATCTCTTTAGATTTATTCGGTGCAGGGGAATTTACGTTTCGTCTCTCTATTAATCTAAACAGACGTGGGTAAGTTAGATGTGAGGGCGTAGTCGTAGTCTCGCATCCGGTTCTAGTTAACGGCTCGTGTTGGCCTGTAAAATGTACGAATACAAGTTGATACCAAATCGATATAAATATTCCCTACAGTGTAGGTAAAAGTTGGTGTTATTTTTGCTTTTTTTTTCCTGTGCGATCTCACTAAAGCTGTCTGTCGCGCGTTATGTAAATCATTTCCGCAGCGGATTTGAGTACGTCTAGATACTCGACCACGTAGATGTACTTTTCCACGTTTAAACCTTTAAAATAACTTTTCTAGAATACCTACCTATCTAACGTGATGCAGTTAGATTAGATTATATTCCGGTTGTATATTTTTGAATAGCTTTGTTGGATGAACGTAATTTGTATAAATATTTTTTTATATTAAGATAATTAGGTACATTAAGTTTTTAAATATCTGAACTCAACTGCAATACAACTACCAAGTATATTTTATCTACATCTTTATTATTTTCGGTTGTCTACGAGAAAGTAAGCATCTTTTATATATGTTATTTTTTTTACAAACTCTGCATTGTAAAAAATGAAAGTAACTATGCCATAACTAAAAAAAAACATGTAACTTCTTGGAGATTCAAGTTCTTGGAAGCATTAAGAAAGAGTGTCCCTGTTTCAGGAAATAACTTTATTAAAAAATTTAACGAATTACACAAAGTAGTTTTCTTAATCATACAGGTAGTATTATTACGACCCTTTCATAGTCACACAAGCGTATAGCTCAAAGACGGTATGTTTTAAGAAAACAAACCATTTATTATTGCACATTAATTAAACATGATTTGGTTTATTATGTATTGGAAACAAAGAATATTTTATATTTTAGATTCTAGGTTAGGTTAGTTGCATTGCACATGTGCCAAAAAACGTTATCAATATTAAATTCATAGCAAGTTTAAATGAGAGAAAGACTATATGTTATTCTGCAGGTTTACATTGAAATATAAATGGAAAGTTTTAGTATAATCATATCAATATAATTTTCCTTAATACTGTCTGTTATTTCAATTTGATAAAATTACCAGGAAAATTTGATGCATTTTGGAACATTTGTATTTATTTAATATTCATAAGTATATTTCAGGTATTTTGCCGAAAAAAGTAAAAAAAAACTTATAAAACTATTTCTCCGGCTAATTTAACGTATACCAGAATTGTACCAATGTTTAACCGAAAAATGACTAGTTCTTTTTGGGTTGTATAGTCACTGATAATTTCTAGTACTTTATGTAACAGTTTGTTTACAAAGTACTAAGGAGTTTCAATTAGAACTATGTATATTGCTACATATATGGTAATACTTATACAACATTTACATTTATAAGATATTTTTGTCATCTGTATTATTATTTTTAAATCTAAAGCAACAGAATTATTCAGTACTGCCGTCCATCACGACCCCTTGCCCCCGTACATTGTCAGCCGTCACATGCAATCACCCCACAAACCGCAGAAACTGCGTCCTTCTTGCTTCCCCGGGCGCGTTACTATTGTTCGCCGCTTTCACCTCCCTTTTGTGGCATCGGCTTTTCGCGAAAAATTGCACGCGTGCCATGAAAGGCGGTTTATTAAACTAAAAATATTACACCGATGACGGGGTTATTATGCGACACGTCTGGATAAAGGTCTTAATTTTTATTAATTGCCGCGCCCAGGAAATGCTTTTAGTTTAAGGAAATTAGAAAAGATAATTCATTAACTATTGTTTTTGGCTTCTGATTATGGTGTCAACTATATAGTTTATGATGTGTTGGTATTTCAACACTGTTATTTATATTTTTTTTGCTTTCTATCTATTCAGAATAGTACAACAAGATCTGTTTGACTACACAAGACATATAAAGCAAGAGAAAAATAGACAGCGCGGTCTCAACTGGTATTGTTAGTAAAGTAATAATTCGACATTTAAATAGACTGAAATTAATATGTATAGGATTTCAACGTATTTATCCAGTTATAGGTTCTCATGGAGATAAAAAACATTTTACTGAAAGTGGTTAAAAATTATACAACTTATAGCCTTTAACTCCGGGATTCAAATCACAAAATAATAGGAAATAGGCTTGATATTAGAGATATTAGATATTAGATTTTAGAAGAAAAAACATAACACTAATTAATTGCCATAACATTTGAAACAAATAAGTGTACACATTTCTCATATGATTGTTTATAGAAACTGTATTTTTGAATAATAAACAAAACGAACAACAAATGTGCGCAAAAAAATAGTAAAATAAATATTTATTTTCGTATGTAACTCGGAAGGCATACCTTAATTAACTACAAAAACGTCTACCTACGTCGATTTCAAATCCCAATATACAAATCCACGACAATATCAAATAACATCAAGTGGGTCAACTCTCAGCTTCGCTTCTGGGGATCTTAAGACTGGGAATAAATAAATAAATAAGCTGAAGCCAACTGTAAATTTTATTTTTATTCAGTGTACTCCGTAAAAGTCCACCGAATACGGTGACGTTTTATTTTTATGTCTCGGCTTAAACCGAGTTAAACCTTCCTGCCGACGATATTTCGCGCTTGGCGCAAAATTTGAATGGATCTCGGTCGATGGGGAAAGGCAGCTTCACAAGAAGACAGAAAATAAATTCTATTAGCGGCGGTTTCAATATTATTTTATATTAAGCAGTCAAGTTCAGTGACTTGGCCACTCTGGTATATATAGATCAAAAATATATCGTCTTTTACCAACATTTATTTCAGTAAACAAAGACACGTAAAAATTAGGAAAAATTCCGTAGAATTGAATGAACCCAACTGAATGTTAGGGCTTCATTTTCAAACTGGTCTGATGTTAATTAATAAACAAATGTATTATCTAGTTATTGCAAAAAGAACGGCTAAAAATCGCATTTTTTTAACACTTCTATATCTTTAAAACGAAAAAACATTTTTTATGAAACTTTCAGAATATGTAGTCCTTGGTAAGTAGAATAAGAAAATTTTTTATATTGCAAAGTATTTGAAAGTTTTTACAAAAATTGAATTTTTCGAAAAAAATACATTTTCGGCTTAAAATTTTCTCTTTTCCTGTGCAAATTGTGCACGTATTGCAAAATAATTGGAAATATGCGAAAAATCTATCTAACTTCTTTCGAGACTTCTTGTTTCGAGTCGAAAAATGTGGTCGTAAAACATTTTTTTTTAAATTTATGAAAAAAAATGTGAGCTTTCAAATTGGAATAATGCCATTCCGATAAGAAAAAGATCTACATTTTTCGACCAGAAAAAAGAACTTAATTTTTGCAATTAAATATTCTGAAAAAAATCTTTTTTCGTTTTAGAGATGCAGAAGTTTTTAAAAAATGCGATTTTAGCCGTTTTTTGCAATAATTAATACATTTGTTTATCAATTGACATCGGTCTCAGCTTTCCTAAATTTTACGTGTCTGTTTGCCCAACTAAATTTTGGCATGTAAAAATCTAAGTTAATTGGACTAATAGTATATTACAAGTTATTTAGCAAATATCAATTGAACTTGTGAAATTATAAAAAAAATAATAGTAATATACATATAAAAAATATAATAATTTAAAATCAAGTCAAAAAATGAAAAAAAGTTAATTTCAACTAAGCTTTAGAATAATTCGCTTCTGAGGAAGAGTCTGATAGAGATTTCAATAAAAAAACTAAGTAGTGTAAATGCTTTTTTATTGGTAATAAATTTCATAAATAACATCCTGTATTTTCCTAAACAATGCATCTAGTTAGAAATATGTAGTTCTTTTCTATAATCAACTAATATATTTATTGTTTTTAGAATATTAAGAGAAAAATGTATGCCATAATATATTTTTCACGTTAGAGTTAGACAGTATAAAATTATATTTTCTAAAAATCTACCAATATAAAAATAAAATTTTTAGAAATAGAAACTGTCGGTATATTAATAGTTCCTTGTAAATCCATTTGCAGGGTCTCCCAACTTTCACGGCAATTAAACTGCTGTTAAGTTTGCATTGTCTTTAACGTTAAGCCACGGGTAAATACCTATGTTGCGTTAACTAGAATTGAAAGCAGCTATGTGCCGTTCCAGCTCGGTACAAAAAGGAAATCGGAACACAATTATTGGGAGAAGCGACAATGGCGCTCTGATATATAACATATAACACAAAGGATGCGATGACAATGTCATTTTCCACATACTAGGTGTGGGTTGTTAAACATGTCTCCATTGAATGAGATTTGTTCAACTACGTGTCTAAAATAAACTTATCTTTTGTACATGTTGATCCACATTTCTATTTTTATTAGAATATACTCCTTTATTATATTAAGACATTCGTAGTGGTGCAATAATTCGTCGTCATTAAAACGAAAAGGCGTATCTTTTTTAAAACTACATTTTGTCCCTTTTTGTAATATATTAATAGTATCTATAGAATTAAATCTCAATAAAAATATTGTAATAATTGTGGATCACTCTACATACAATAAATAATAATCGTCTAATCTAAATGATAGTAGGTACCAAATCAACAAGTTGTTGCATACTGACAATCTATTATAGGTACCTACAATTTTTTTCCGGAAACTCATTCAGTTTCACAATTTTGGTATTTACTAATCAATTAAATGAAGCACACTGCTTCACATCTAATTTAATATCTAAGAGCTAGATCTGAATTCGGAAAACCTCTTTCCATGAATAAAAATAAGGAATAAAGTAAATGTACATTTTGTCCATAACATTAGACTCTGTCGTTCGGTTGTGCTTTTCTATTAGAGTTGCTCTTTGACTGGAGCACTTACTTTTATTAAAATTTCACTGCGGAGAAATGTGATTTTCTGCAAGGTGGAGAACTATAAATAATAATGTTATTTGCTTATCCCTATATATTTCAGATAATGATTTAAAATAACGTTAACTCAAACTTTTTTATTAGAAAAAAATGAATTTTCGCACATAGAGCAATTCTGATAACAAAACACTCTGTATTATGTAATATAATTCTCAGAATTTATTTTCCCGTCCAACAGTAGTATAGTTAAGCTAAACTAGATCAATGTCATAGGTCATTGACACTGAGATTCCACAATTAAATATATAATTATTTGCGAAAACTCGAAACGATCAAAAAAAATATTAGTATATGTATATATTTTTTTTAAATAACAATAATGTTTATTTTCAAACAGTTTTATTTACAATTAGTAACATATCTGCATGCCAATATTGGTAAATACTTAATACCTAAATCGTGTGAAAATTTTTAATATTTTAAAAACAATTTTTTGCATTTTCCGCGCTTCATTCACATTGACAGCAAAACATTTGGCGCCTTTAAAATAACACGTCGTTATCATACTAAAGCAATTTGTTTTCACTAAATTATTTTTCATTAGTTTCGCTGTCTAACAGTTGATTAAATAAAAACTTAATTAAATTTTCAACTAGGAATATATTAGTTAATATTTAATAAATCACGTAAACATTATTATTTTTCTTATAAGCGATAGAATGTTTTTTTAATGTTCGACGCTTCGACCACAGTAACATAAAAAATATAATATTCTGGCTGTGAATAATTGCAAAAAATTACAATAAATGTGTTTTCCTGAGAAAGTGCAAGATATTAATACATACCTACTGTCAATATTTTTTTTCATTTTATTATTGTATGGAAGCGGAGGGAAACCAATTTGAACAGTTAATTAAATAACATTCCTTCATTCATTGATATTTTGTCTTATTCTTTAAGTGATGATTTTATTGATATTTCAAACGAAAATTTAAAAAGTCGCATGTCGTCGTGAGCAAAATTGAAAAAGCTTTAAAATGAGCCGTAGAAGTAAAGTTACAATTGTGTACATTTTTTAACATAATTTTTCTCGCAGTCCCTAAATACACACGGTTAATGTAATTTGTGCCGAGCAAAAACTCAAGTTGCCAGTACGAAGAGCCGATACCGCCCTCCGACATTATTAGAAGGCATTTTTTTCCTCTCGGCCCAAACAAAATTATGCCGGCAGACAATTTTTTGCCCCGTGTCAAATTACCGGGCTCGAAGGATAATAATCACATCGTTTATCACTACTATCACCGCTGTCTACTCAACATCGCGCCTCTGTTGTCTCCCGGGCTCTCCCAAGTTTAGCGTAACAATCAAAGTTTCCAAATGATCCCGTAAATAATTTGTCACGTCTCCTGGCTCCAATAACGTTATCCTTAACACATGTTTCGCCTTCCAACTAGGTTCGAAGCGGACCAGTTCGATACGATTCGGGTTTTTCCGTAAAGTGTTCCAGAATAGCATGTTGGTTTTCTTTACCGCCCTGTATATCAGAAACGAAGACCGGAATGTTTATGTAAGAAAATATTATAATTTTAACGAGAAATATACACCTTTATATTTGACAGTAAGTTCCATTTGTCCACCCCTGACTTGCTGATACCGTTAACTTCTTGCAAAATTCGGAACTAATCCGACCAACTTAAAGCTGTTTCATCATATATGCCGTCTGAATGCAATTACAAAATAGAACACCGGAGTAGGATCTCGGAATTAAACTTAGACCAGGATTTCTCATTTGGCTTCAGGTGAGGGCTCTTAATCTTGGCAAATTCTGGTGAAATCAGCGATCATACGTGCAGGAATTTACTTCACATTGTACTGATTAGGAAATTTATAAGTTTTGAGTCAAAATAATGCAATTTGTTCGCTCCCGGTGTGGGTAGGTATGTACATCAATATGACGAAAACGTATTCAGTTTTAATTCAGGCTCCATATTCTGCAATCAAACTTCCCGTAGCAGCCGAGCAACTCGTGATTGATATCCCGAAGAGAGCAGGAAGCGATCGCTGGGTAATATTGATGACATTACCGTATGCGTCTTTTGTTTTGCTTGCCGCAGATCGATCAAAAGTTATACAAGAAACTGGAAACTGCTGCTCCACTTGTGTTTGTGACAATTTATAAGTTGATTACCTAGCTTTTGTTGTCAGCAGTCGGTACTAACGGTGATTTATCATTAAGTTCGCCGTTTTCGCTTAACAAATATAAAGTACTTCTGGTGCATTTTTATAGAATAACATGCGAAAATTGAAACAGACATTATTGCGGACTTGTTTTTATCTTTATATCGCCGCAAAATGTACAAATATAAAAAAACACGAATAAAAGTGATTTAATTTTGTTTATAGGCATTGAAAACTTGCTACTCGTAAACTACTTGTTATTCTTAATCTTAACATTATTCACACTATTTCATAAATAACTGCTTTTGTCGCCGAGTGTATTTCGAGAAATAATTTCCTCATTTGTATTCCACTTTTAAGGCCAATTTGTTTTAGCGGATGATCGAGATTAAGTATCAACAAGGTACGGAGAAAGGTTTCGGATTTCGGTATACCTAGTTTGATAAAAACATTAATAAGGACACAAACTAGCGACGTTTTTCCGTCGGCATGTAAGCGATATCGTTGGTACAAGTAATGCTCGTTCCCAAAACGGCATCCCTTATCTCTATCTCCGTGTTTTTGCGCCCGCCGTTTAGGGAAGTAATTAACATAAATTACCGTGAGTGTTTATTCTTAGGCGAAATTGAAAATCTCCCAATAAATCAACCCTAATCCCCCCGTTTACGGTCCATGGAGTCGCGACCGGCATTTTTGTTCGATAAAATTCGCATTAACTTAGCAATCTAACCGAGATGCTCCATATAAATCGCGTATTAAAACTATTTAGAATACCGAAAACCTGCAGCTATCTTTGTCCGTTGCAGTAAATTCATACCTCTCAAAATAACACGGAAATAGTTATTTTTATGTCTAGAACGCGAAATGGTACATACTTTTGCGTTCAAGAATGGAAATTATTTATTATTATTAAAATATTTAATATTATTAAAATATCCATTCGAGATGCAAACAATATCTTTTTTTGAAAACTGCAATAAAATAAGACAATTATTGTGTTATATGCAACAATTTATTTTATATTTGAAATCGTTTGAACCGTGTTTGAATCAAGAAGGTTCAGGCGCGGTGACTATCATAACGATAACAACCACGTCGAAGTTGTTCTTTCATTAAGAAATGTATATTTTTTTGCACATAGAAGAGCTCCAAAATTTGCCTAAACCCATGTCAAACAAGTTCGAATGAATACACTAAATAATGTATTTTTTGGTGACTTGAGAGAATATTACAAAATCATAAAAATGTTTGTACGGAAAAGGAAAGACAGTGACAAAAAACTCCGCCTAACTGACATTTTCTATAAAAACTTCTCGATTGTTTCTTCCCTGCCTGCTGCTTATGCCATCGGGTAAAATATTCCATCAAATATTTGTCTCAAACCGAAAAAGTTCGAATGGAAATTGTGAAAAAGTAAAACGATATGTAAATTCGTGTTAAATTAGGGTTTGGAGTATGCAAAAATATATCAAAATCTCGAACGGAACAATATATGGAAATGTTAAGTACATGTAAATTATAAATGGGTTATAGAAGTCAAAGTGTAAATCTTGCATATGTAGGGATATTACAAATATATTTATAACTCATTTCATCTAGATCTAACTCTTTGATTTACGACATTCTCACTTAATTCCTGAGATTATTATAAATAGTGGTATTAGTAAAGTAAATTAATTGGCAAGTAGCATGGAAATATCGATAGCTGCAACTGAGCTATATGTGATATTTCTCTTTGCGTTTATAGCGAATAGTTTTGCTTCAGGGAAACATCACAATCAGGTAAGCAGCTTAAATGTACGCTAAACTATTTGCTCAATTAAATGTGACAAGAATAATAGAGTAAATTATTGAAATAAAGTAAAATTTAAACCAATTTCATGGTAATAAACGTTCTAGAGAGAATCATTAATTTGTTTTTGGCAAACAAAAAGGCATATACAGAAACAGTAACGCTATATTTCGAAATGCTGGAATTAATTTGTATATTGTTTATTTTCGTTTTCGATTACAAACTTACAAATATATTATACCTATATCCAAAATCTAACCACTATAATTTGTGAATTGTGCAAAACTCTGCAAATAACATATCAAACATTTATATGAGCAAACAGGGCAGTTTAGAGGATATATTTAATCGAAATGATCAAATTCCGTTTCAATATCGCGTAAAATATTTATTCTCGTGAGGTGGGCGTGAACAACAAATCAAACTTATGACATCGTATCGGGATGGTCTGCCATGGGTGATGGATTATTATTGGAATGACGTACCGTTTATCATTAATCTGTATACGGGTCAGAACTCGAGACTGTACACATGAGTAATTAGCCATGAGGGGTATCCTGCTCTCGAAGGATCCATTGACGTCCTTGCAGCATCTCCACGTAGGTATTCCAATAGAGGATGTTCTTAATTTTTGACCTTTGTTAATTGTGATACTGGCGTAGCCATAGCGAAATCGGCCACTCAGGGAATTAAATTTTTACGTCTCCATTATCTCTCCACCGTGGCCAAGCAAGCGTGCATTCATTAGGAACCCTGCCCCGCACGGCGAGGTTAAGCAAATGATGGCTATCAAAGTACAATAAAGTTTACTGGCCGCAAATTTGCTTGGAATGGGCTCGAGTCCATTTCGTTGATTATAACGGACCGTTCTTGCGAAACCCCCAGGTCAGTAGTTTCGTCTTGGATTGGCCAATGGGCGAGAGGTTGGCCGAGCCGGTTCTAATTACCAGAGCGGGGGTGCTGAGTTGGGGATATTCGGTTAATCGAGTCGAGTGGAGGCCCGGAATTGAGATGCTTTTTCATAAATAAATTTAAATAACAAATTCAACATCCGATCTAAATTTCTACTACTCGAGTCACAATACTATTATCAAACCCTATGGTGGGTGTTATCTTAGTGTTTAGGTGTCTGTAAACAACAAACGAAAGTGTAGCTGTAGATTAAAAAAATGCGTTTTCTGCGAACTTAAAATTCATTCATTCCTGAATTATTAACAAATTTTGGTTGTAAATATGTACTTAAATTATTGGAAATACTGCAGTTTCAGAAAGAAATATATGTCTATATATTAGTAACAAAAGAAATTAATATTAAATACTTGGGTTTCTTGAGACAATAGGTCTTGATAAATAAAATAGCAATATTTTTGGCCTTGTTAACGTTTTATTCTTTATCAAGCTTCTTTATGTAGCAACATTTTATTTTTTCACCAATACCAAGTTATATCATTGCATTATCAGTGTTGCTTGTTACCTTTTTAAAATAACTGTTCAAGGAATATAATGGATAATAATTTAGTAAAACAGATTACTTACCTTAGCGACATGTTATTTTAAAGCCACTATATTTTTTTGAAGCGCCAAACATTAAAAAGCACTATTGTTTTGAAAAAATATATTATTTAGAAAGTAAAATAATATTTCTGCCACTCTGAAAAGGAAAAATTTTAAATAAATAATCCCTTGTGTCGAAATGGACCAGTGTTGTGCGCGTTCCAAAGTGGTGTGGTGTAAATTTCACATTTGTATTGGATGCATTTGCTATTGATTTATATAAAATTTTCATTATTGGCATTGTGTATTAATAATGATTTTTGAAATTCGTTGCTTTGTTCTGTTTTTGATTGTATATACAATACACAACCAAAACAAATCTTTTGATAAGCATCATGTTTTCCAGATTCCAAATAAGGAAAACATTTAAAATGTTGCAGTTTGCGGACGTACCTAAATGCAGAGTGTTCCACCTAAGAGGGATTCTTCCAACAAAATTTAAAAAAAATGGTTTTAATAAAAGTTGCCTGGAATCATATGGGCCATGTAAATAAAATATTTGCGTCTTGTTTTAGTACTAGTCCAGGCGGTATCTGTCTTACAAAGGGTGTACTTGGGTAAAACGCATATGATCGGAGATTTTTGCTTTAACGGCTTCTAAATAACATCAGAAATGATAATTTTTCTATGCAAATAAAAAAAAACGTGGGTTTAATCGTTATTACAAAAAAGCATATAAAAATAACAAAAAAAATCATTTTTTTCTTGGATTTCTCGTCGACAACTTAGCAACTATTAGTTTTAGACAAAAATTGAAGAGGAAAAAAAGTTTTGTAATTAAATTTTCAAGATAGAGTTAGTTGCAATTCCAAAAAATAATTATTGTTATTGCAAAAATCAGAAACATTTAAAAAATTGCAAAAAATGCTAGTTTATTTGTCAATTTTTTTCAGACACTTGAATAATACCTAGGATCTTCATACTTTTCACACCAAATTTCATCCAATTCGGTTCGATAGTTTTTACATAATAATTGATTAATTTTTTTTATTTTCTTTAAATTAAAAAATTTTCTAAATCAAATTTCTAAAAATCTAAAGCCTTTGAATACTTGAAGAAGAGCTCTCAAGCTTTAAAATGCTTTTTGAAAAATTCAAATCGGACGATTAGGAGAGCCGTGGTGATTGTTTAAACATTTTCGCAATTTCCACGCTTATAAACAATTGCAATAATTTAATGTTCTTTTCAATGTGATAATTGAATTTTTTAGTTGCGAGACATCGATTTAAAAAAAAATCATCGAAATTGGTCCATTAGACGCTGAGATAAGTGAAATTTTTCCGAGTGTCGCAATTCAGATCGGAGTAGCTGTGTGTTTGCTCCCCCCACCACTGATACCTCATTGATTTCACGCGGTCTTGAATATCTTTGAGTGACATTTTAAATGGGACGCCCGTGATTGCAAATTTTGAAAATTTATATCTGGAAAGTACTCGGAATAACAAACCTATTGGTTCAAAAAACAGCCCTTATAATTTTGCTGTATATAAGGGTTAACTTTAACGGGCTATAACTCCGAAAATAATGGGCGGATCATCAGTTTTTTTTTTTAAATACTCGCCTTTCCGAGTACTTTCAAACCATATTTTAAAATTAAAAAAAAAATTGAAAAAACATTAAATTATTGCAATTGTTTATAAGCGTGAAAATTGCGAAAATGTTTAAATAATCACCACGGCTCACCTAATCGTCCGATTTGAATTTTTCAAAAAGCATTTTAAAGCTTGAGAGCTCTTCTTTTTGTGGTGAAATTTTCAAGTATTCAAAGGCTTTAGATTTTTAGAAATTTGATTTTGAAAATTCTTTAATTTAAAAAAAAATAAAAAAAATTAAACAATTATGTAAAAACTATCGAACCGAATTGGATGAAATTTGGTGTGATGATTCTATGCACTAAGAAGTTTAATTGGAAAAAGTATGAAGATCCTAGGTATTATTCAAGTGTCTGAAAAAAAATTACAAATAAACGCATTTTTTACAATTTTTTAAATGATTTTTCCGATTTTTGCAACAACAATAATTATTTTTTCGAATTGCAACTAACTCTATCTTGATCAAAATTTAATTACAAAACTTTTTTTCCTCTTCAATTTTTGTCTAAAACGAATAGTTGCTAAGTTGTCGACGAGAAATCCAAGAGAAAAATGAATTTTTTTGCTATTTTTTTATACTTTTTTGCAACAACAATTAAGCCCAGTTTTTTTTTATTTGCATAGAAATATTATCATTTCTGATCTTATTTAGAAGCCGTTAAAGCAAAAATCTCCGATCATATGCGTTTTACCCAACCCGAAACAAGTACCGCCTGGACTATACCCAGTTGTTAGTGGTTTACTTTTGTTTGTCAAACCACTTTTTAAACATGCCAGTAAATATTGACACTGTCAGTCCCAGGCCTGATAAAATGTGAGAGAAAAGTGGTTTTGCAAGGCCATCTTAATATTGTTACATAGATACTTTTTCGGACTTTAGAAAAGAAGCTGATTTTTCTGGAAAATTGTTAAAAGATAAGTATGGACAACCTTATATCAGTAGAAAGGACATTCAATTTTGCATTCACCCATAACAATTAATATGGGTCATTCCATTTGAAAAAAAAAAGTTTTTCAGCTCGTAAGATTATTAAATGTAGGTCTCAGTACATTTAATAAACTCTACCTAATAAAACATGAGCCTACCTGATACCTACATAATTTACTCCAAAAGTTGGTGTGCTAAAGTTATTTAAGGTGGCCATATCCCTGGCCGAGAAATACTGAAATTTCTGGCATTTTTAGGTACTGAAATCTTTAAAAGTAAAACGTGTAGAACAAAAGTAAGCATAAAAATAAAATCCTTGATGTTTTGTTTATTCATTGTTACTGTTGTTATTTAAATTTACCCAAATAAAATAATAACTAAAAAAAAGCGTTTGTAAAACATACGTTTGCTGTTATTCTAACCCCACATTTTAAGAATTATTTTCACGTACTTATAAACAATTTCATATGTAGTAGTAGGACTAAGCAAGTAAATGTTATAAGAACACTTACATGTGGAATTATATATAAAAAAGTTAGCATTTTCGTAGATTTCAGTACCTAAAACCTTGATGGTTTCATCGTTTTTTGCACCTGTTTATTCGTTTTACTGCGGCGTCTTTGAAAATGACATGAAATAACATTCCTGTTATTTGATAAGCTTTATATAATTCAGTTATTAAATGTTTGAAATTATTTGTCTTTGCGGAAAACACTATTTAAAGAATATGGGGTCCTTAACTATTAAAACTGAATAAAAATAAAAAAGTATTTTTTTTTGAGGATAATTTTAGTGTAACAAAAATACTTATTTAATTAAAAAATATATGCGATCGCCTAAATAAAAAAGTTTCTTATCCAAATATTTACCAGATCTTAAGCATCCAATGTAGCTTTTTCGGTCGAACGTGATTCATAAATTTTCCTGGGAACGGCCTCACCTTTGGGACTAACCACCATAAAACAGGCGAAAATATGCAGGTTTCCCGTCGGAATGAATGGAACTAACTAAACGATGTGTCACTGTGTCGGAGCGGTTGCGTACGAAACGTGTTCCAGTCACCTGGGGACCTCACGAGGGACTCTTGGTGATATATCAAATAGAAATGTACCGTCATTACTTAAAAAGCCGGCAATTTTTTTTCGTACGGTTCGAACATACAGACACCTCGTCCCAGAGCGGCTTTTGTGTTAACAATCGTAAAAAAAATAATTACAACTAGGATTTGTTCACCTTGTACGGATTTTTGTAAGCTGCCAGTTGCATGTTTATTCATTTTATAAAATGTATGAAGACCTGCAGGATCAACATTGTTCTCATCTAATATAGCGATGTCCCCTAAAGGGAGAATTTATTATACTGGAATTTCATTGAATCAGAAACAATTTGCGCGCTCGAAATTCCTCGTGTGAGATCAAAGTTAGAAGTTAATATAGATTCTATACGTCGCGGGGTAAACAGTCCCTTTCGGGCCAGATGAAGCTTTTAGACCAAACAAATTAAATTTTTACTCGAAGAAGTCCTATCTGCGAGGTTATTGTAAAATTGTCTAAAGGAACATAATACAAGACATCTCTCGTCTCGTGAGTCAAAAACTTTTATTAGTTAACTTTTCTATTTAAACAAATAAGTGAGGAAAACAGTTTTTTCACGAATGTATAAATCATTACCATGGAAAATACTTTACAGCACTATACTTTCTCTAAACTGACAGATAAATAGGTCTTTTTTAAATATGCAACAATTTATTTTTTATTGTTTTTGATAATTCTTCAAAATATGCCAATAATATTATTACTGGTATCCAGCCGTCTGCCAATATATTCATTATAATTATTGTTTATATCACAAGAGGCACAACGTTAAGTATATAAGCCAGGTT
>NW_019416591.1:212126-219451 GCF_000390285.2 Anoplophora glabripennis
AAATTTTAATATATAAAGTTTTTTTATTATATTTATTACTAATTTTATACAAAAAAATTTTTGCAACATAATCAAAATTAATTAAAAAAATATTAATCACAACCATTTTCAATAATAGATATAATGCAATATAATACAACAATTTAAAATTTAAATTTTTTTCTATTTTTATGAGAAATAATTTGAAAATAATTTATGAATTTTCACTTTAATTTTACATTTAAATCGTAATTAAATATCTAACAAAATATTGAAAAAACAAGTTTACTTTGCCTTAATATGTAAAAAAAATAACTTTTTAAATGAATAAGTATTAAAGATGCTTTGGTTCAGGGCTATTCTACGAATTCGTAAATATGCCCATTGTTATTTTTTCGTCGAGGTACCCCAGTTTATAAAAAAATAAGTTTCTACGATGAATAGAAGCCGAGATATTACAAAATTTACAGCGCGCATTAATTTAAGTTATTCAAATTGTTTATAACCGAAAAACGCACGGTTTTTTAATGCACAATTTGAGAATGTTAATATCAAAAAAACGGTGATATTTTTTAATAGGTCGCTTAATTACGTCTTGAAGATTACAATGACGCTTTCAGAATCATGTTTGGTTGAAAATTAACGCCTGTACAGCGGCTTAAAGTTCATAACTTTTGGAGCCTCCGTTATGAACAAATATAATTGTGCGAAAACTATTGCACCTACAGCGCCCATTTTTGGCACACTTTTGAAGTATGATAAAACCCTCAACTTGTCTTCGGTTTTATAAAATTTTAACAATAAATGCTATAGTTATAAACAAATTAAAAAATGGGCACTTTTCTTGTTTTTTTTGCAATAACTTTTTTGTTTATTAACCGATTTTAATTTAACAAGTCTCATTTTGTAGATAATTTTACTCCCTACAAGCTGTCTGCGAGTCACTTTTCGCTAAAATTGATGATTTTCCCTGCAAAGTGAAAAAACTGTTTCCCTTACTTATTTGTTTAAATAGAAAAGTTAGCTAATCAAAGTTTTTGACTCACGAGACGAGAGACGTCTTGTATTATGTTCCTTAAGACAATTTTACAATAATCTCGCGGATAGGACTTTTTTCGAATTTCTCTTTTCTTTTCGCTAATTTTCCTGGTGTATTTGTAGACTTCACTTTGTGTCTTGAAAACAAATTGGTATGTCCAGATATAAATTGCAATATAAACGTATATTTTCTATACGAATTTGCTCTTTGATATAAATTTTTATCTCATTATTTCCCCTGCGGATATTCTAGAATTCAATTTGATTCCAGGTCTGTTAATATATCCTCGAATCACCGTAGCTTTATAGACTTATCAAAACGTAAGACGTAATTCTAGACCCAATGGTACAAGTAATGGCACCCCGCGGGTAGAATTCTCCCCTGAATGGATATTACGCCGCCTTGCACGTACGCAGTTTGCCTGTTCGATTGAGTATCAGCGCTGCTACCAGCACCTCGTCTTCGGGCCATCCAAGCGGCAGATGTTGTATAAGTTCTATCACTTTCGAGTCTTTAATTGGATCAAATCGGATTACTTGGGATCTTGATAGTATTCCTGGAAATTTTAATCCATTTTATAGGTGTAAATGTATATTTATTTCACAATTGTAGGAAGTAGTAGAAGAGACAGTACAGGGTGATTTCACTTTAACTACATAAACTGCGGGAATAGATAGATTAGTTGCTAAAAAATAAGTAGAGTTTGCTTTATAAACTTGTTAAAGTTTCCAAAAAAATATATATTTTCTGTCATATCTTCAGAATACGCTGAACGATTTGAATGAAATTTACTATAGTGTATTCACTTAATTTATTGAATGTAATTTACGTTAAATAAATGAAAAGTGTTTCTTGGTATTTTCTAAGACTAGCAGCTGTTTAGGAGATAATTTACTTATTTGCCGACCATAAAACGCTTCAGTCCACATACCCATATTTGTTTACAATCCATCTGCAAAAATTTATTCTTTTGTCTGCATTATCAGTTAGTAAGCGTTAAGGATGATCTCGTTTTAGTATTATAACTAGCTTTGTTCATTTATTCCTGAAGCTTCAGTCCATCTTGAGTTTATGAACACGAAACGAATTGTGGCAAAGAGGAAAATTGTAATCTCAGGGAAAATCATGCCATGATAAGTTCCTCTATAAATAGCCTGATTGAAGATGAAGAACAATTGTTGAAGGAGTTATTTATTTAATTTCTTACTATTTGATTCTATTTGATAATGTTATTTTATTATTTAGTTCGATATTTTTTTTAGAAATAAAATTATTTCTACAAAAAACCGCCAATGGCGTATTATTTCCTTGGAAAAGTTGGCGGATGTCTTGTAGCACGCCACTGGTTAAAATCAGGAGATTTTCATCAAATAAATCGATTCATTTATTAGAAAAATTCAATAAAACGAAAAACAAACCCAAATATCTCCTAAACGGCTGCTACTATTAAAAAGTACCTGAATGTAACATTATTTCTACAAAAAACCGCCAGGAGCGTATTTTTTGTGGAGAAAATGGGGCGACACCACCAGTAGCACGACACTGGTTAAAGCGACAAGGTTAATATTACATACAATAAAAGGTCTAATTAAGTGAATACGCTGTAGTAAATTTCATTCGAGCATTCTGAAGATATGGCAGAAAAAAATATATTTTTTGCAAATAAGTTATAAGTACTTATAAAATGGTAATACCTATAATCTTTAAAGTAGGTATATATTATGTATGTATCCCTAATTGAAAACAAATTGCAGATCCTTCTTACACCAGAGTCTTCAACCGATTTTTGATTAAGCAAAAATGTTTCTTTATATTTAATTTTTAACAATAGCTAGCTAACGAGGCTTAGTACCGTTGAATCAGCCAGTCGCGTGGTGTAACGTTAGAAATGCTTTGCGAACAGCTTGGATCGTTGTAAATATTTCAGGAATTAGAAAATTATTCATCACGGTTAATATTGGAGTTGTGGACCTCATTTTTTCACTGCATATTTATTGGGTTAAGTGCTTACGGAGCATCTAAAAACAAGTTATAAATTAGATATTACTGAACGAGTTCATTTTCCACGATCCACGACTTATCCTAAATATTTGACGAACAGCCGTTCATTGAAAAATCGTCGATTAGGGCAGCAAGCGCACATAGGAAACGGTTATTCTGGCCCCAAAACGGCCGTATTTCCGCCAACACGTATAATTGAAACGGAATTGCTCGTCGGCAACATTAAATCTTTTTAATTTATTCTGCCCGAGTGCCATCATTTAGCCCCGATAGGCCTTCAGCCTGGTGAACTTCGCGAATAGGAATTTGCATCCCATTTGAAAACAGGAGCGCGCATAAATATTTACAAGGACCTGTTGAGCCTTGCAGAATTTATTCGGGGCCCTCAGACAGCTTGTAGGGCATCTTTGGGCCATTATGAGACCCCCGGGAATATTTAGGGGGAATCCAGGTCTGGAATGCTTCCCTATTTAAAAGTAAATCGTGTGTCTGGAGGGTTTCCGGGGGATCGATTTACATGTCTTTGGTGGCGTGCCGGAACCTGAACGGCGGATTTATTATGCGGCTTGGAGATGTGGGGGAGTGATTGAATCAGATACATTGCGATTCAATGCATGTGGGTGGGTGTTTTCTCCCCAATTTACTGAAAGCCACGTAGGTATTTGGTACAGATCGTTAAATAAATTAAAAAAACACTATGTTGTTTCTTTTTTGCTAAACTGCGCAGAATTGCCCGAAAGATGTACAGGGTATAACTTCGAATTGGGGTTATAACGAGCGTTCAAATAAAAACGTGGTCGAAGTTGGCTCTGACACATTGGACGTAGGGAGTAGCTTATAGCGACCAACTTAACCTCATTTCTCAACGAGCTGTATAGCAGCTGTCAGTTTCAATAACGTTAATGACTATATAACTTTATTTTAAAGAATAATCGTGATAACAATAACAAACAATTAAAGGAGCTGCGGAAAGTGTCCCCCTCCTTGTTATAACAATAAATTAAAGCAGCTGCTGAAAGTGTCCCCCTCCTTGTTCCAAGCACTTTTCACACCTGTTCCTCAAAGAATTAAAGACATTTTCTAAGATGCTCGGGGTATTGTTAATTTCACGAATCTTGTCTATAAGTCGAGCCTGCAGATGGTTTAAATCAGGAATAGGCAGTTCAAAAATAGTGTTTTTAAGGTAAGGCCACAAAAAGAAATCACACGGCGTAATATCACATGACCTCGGTGGAAATTCATGTTCAGCATTGAGACTTATTAGTCGATTTTGGAAAACTTCCCTCAACATATTCATCGTCTCGCCTGCCGTATGTGCCCTTGCGCCATCTTGTTGAAAGTAAAAGTTTGTAATTTCGTTTTCTTCCAGCTGGTTAACAAAAGGAGCGATAATTTCTTCTCTATACCTTTGCGCAGTAAGAGTACCATTAAAAAAAATAGGTCCATAAATCCTCCTTCGATTGAGAGCACACCAAACTCCAATTTTTTGAGCGTGTAGAGGGCCCTCGACAAAAAAGTTATCTGGTTTTTCAGAAGACCACATTCTCATATTCTGTGAGTTTACGTAACCACTTAAATGAAACCAGGCTTCATCAGAAAAAAAGGTGATATTATGAAGTTCACCGTAGTTGTTTAAAAACCATTCACAAAATACAGCCCGTCGCGGAAAATCAACTTCATGAAGTTCTTGCTGACAAGTTAAACGATAGGAGAACAAACGCAAATCTTTTTTTAACACTGTGTGGCAGGTACCGACTGATACTCCCACCATTTGTGATAAAACACGTACAGAAGTTCTTGGCGCATTTTCCATTATTTGTTGGACATTTTCTTTTAATTCTTCAGTCCGCTTTTTAGGTCGGCCGCTTCCTTCTTTTCTTGTTACACTGCCCGTTTCACGAAAAACATTAACACAACGCTGAACTGCACTTTGAAAAATTTTGTACTCAACAACGCCGGGAAATTGATTTTGAAATTCTATGAAACATTCCTCAATAGAATACTTCCATATTCCATCAATCTTGCGTCCATTTCTAAAGTAGGACTCTATGATAAACACTTTTTGTTCTTGAGAAAACACCATTTTAAACGCTTTTTAAAACGAAAATATTCAAATTGATAGCGGCGATATAGCGCTTTGACAGATGACGTTTAAGTTCATTTGCTATACGCTACGCCCTACGTCCAAATTTTCAGAACCAACTTGACCACGTTTTTATTTGAACGCTCGTTATTTATACGGAGCTACCTTTAGAAACCCGAGATTTTTTTCACCATTTTCATACCCCTCGCTGCGCAGGCTAAAGGCAAGGAATTTTAGGACGTGGACTACTTTCCTACGTAAATATATAATTATTTTTAATAAAATAAACTATAAAACAGTAACAAGTCATCTAGCAGTAGGTATTACAAATAGTAATAAATAAAGATTTTTACAGCACATGCTCAAAATTTACTCCATTGCTGCCCAGACATGCCTCAACATGTCGCGTGTTCTTCCATGCTAGTATTTAAAATTTAAATGTTGAACCAATCTTACAAACATTTTCTTATTTTATATTTATCGGTTGGAATAATCCGTCTGCTATCATCTTCTACCAACAGCATCAGTTTCTCCTGACAAAAATGTAGACTTTAACCATATTAACTCTTTGTTGATTGGTATACATATTTTTCTCAGAATGTTACACAGAAACTTGACAATGAAAATGAAGACACAAACACACCGTTACTAATTAGTGAAATAAATAACGCTATTAGGCAATACACTTACGTGCACAAAATTCTATTTCGATTCCAATAAAAACAAAGTCGAGAAATTATCTACTGTATTACAAATACCTATAAACTGATAAACTGAAAACTAAAATAAATGTTGGCCATTTGTTTTTTTGCACCACCCTGATGTCATATAGATATAACTCAGGAGCTTGCATTCCGATCGTATAAACAAGGATCAGGCATATAGCTACGAAGCTATTGGTCGACAAAATGAATCAAACGGAGCTTTCATACAAAACCGCGTTTCACAACAAATAATAATTTTCATTTTGTGCTTATCATTCGCGGCTTAATTTTGTTTTAAATTAATTTTAAATGTCTAGCACTGAATCAGCTGATGATGTCAAATGTGTGTTAGTTCAAAGTGAAATATAAAATATTTATACCTAATACTAAACTACATTTTAAGCTATGGAAGGCCGTAATTTTCATTTTTAAACTGGTTTTAACTTGTAATGGTTTTCAGATTTTTGAGTGGCGGCCTAAATTCAAGCAGCGTAATATACCTCAAACTATTCACGTTTTAAATCCCCGTACCGACTAAAACTCCATTGTTCTTAGACAATCGAGTGTGGCGGTAGAGGGAACTCGATTGTGGCGTTATTAACATACATAGTGTTATAATAAATCTAGATAACCGGAAGATTACACGTAACGGCAAATGTTCCCCATATTAATTACTATATTAACAAGGCGGTAATAAAAGCAAAAGATAAACACATCAAATACTACTCGTATCCGCACAGTTAATAAACCCCACGGCCTTATCGCGATGTTTAAACACCCATAAACAAGATACTTTAACGATAATGTGCCGCCGGACTAATATAAAGTGCACATTCGGTTCAGCGGCGTTGATTTTATATTACGGGCGAGCGCGCTGGGCATAGGTATGTATGTAAAACGCATTCCCCGCGAAATGAGCTTAAAATCTATAAATGACTGCTACGGTTTTATATATCACACTGTGGAATATTCTTAGACAGACAAAGTGTTTCATTTAAATGAAATATTATGTTTATTTTCAATTATTTTGCTACAAATATTTGGTAAACCAAGTTCGTTAATATACATACAGGGTGTCCGGTAAGTACCTCCTAATCTCTCGGGAGTGTATAGGGGAGGTCAAAATAAAACTAGTCCTTCCTATAATTTTTTTTCCTAATGTGCCCCCTAACGGAGTTATGGGGGGTCAAAGGGGTACCTAGAAATTAACGTTTAGGGTTATAACTTTGAAACCACCCTGTATATTTTAATAAAATTTTCGTACGTTGTATTACACATGGAGCTCTACGATTTGATGCTAAAATCAACTTTTTGCTATTATCAGGTGTCCAGAAACGGACTGGCCCTATCACAATTTTTCTCAAAATTTTGACAGAAGTAATTTTATCAAACTGAAAATATTATTATTAGATACTCTGAAGGTTTTTCTTTAAAAATGGTACTCTTTATTTATTTCGAAAAAATGAACGGTTTGCGAGATAAATCGGTTTTGAAAAAAATTGGTAACAAATACAACAAC
>NW_019416591.1:219798-220788 GCF_000390285.2 Anoplophora glabripennis
TACACACATAAAAATAATTGTTTAATTCAATGCAGTAAAATTTAAACTAAACAAATAATATCTTCCCATATCCGCAATGCAAACATGTATTTGAACAAAGAATATTATTTCTTTAAAATATTTATTTCAATTAAATAATAAACGCTTCACATGAAAAGTATTTATGTATTGAAATAATGTAGTACATATTGTTGACAAAAATTTTTCATTGGTTTAGAGAAAACATTTGTAATTTTATTTTAAAAATGCTATAAAATTAATATAACACTACATTTGTACTAACAAAACACAATATATGTTTGAAAGAAAATTATTGTTTTTTAAATATAAATAAATGGTTTTATTTGATATGAGACTATAACTTTCCTGAATTAAATAAAATAGTTTTTTGGAATAAAAATTTGGAACTTTTTTAGGAAAGATAGGGTAAGGTTAAAATAAATGTATGAGTATATTTGGATAGAATGTATTTTTTCTTAAATAAACTTATACACAATACATTACAAATATAAGAAATAATTTTAAGAATTAATGTTCCTTAGCTAATGTATAAAATAACATTCACAAAAATATAAATAATTTTTCCGAGACGGTGTGAAATACGGTAGGTTTAACTGTTCCTAAAGTTTTAATATCTACCGTTACAAAATTTTCAGAGATCTTCACAGAATAAGCACTATGATGCAAATCATAATTTAAGGTAATTAATAAATAGCAATGAAAACAAATTATTGTATTGTTGTCTTCATTAATAATGATGTTTTCTATTATACCGAAAGAAGGATTAGGATACCTAATAAAACACAAGACTTGATTTTGTAAAAAATACCATTAATTTTTAACCATGGCACGCAAAAACTTGAAGATGAAATTTCTGAATTAGATGGAAGGATAACGTCTCCTTTTATTAAATTTTGAATTGGTCCATGTTCAAACGTGTCTATTAGTCCTTTTGTGATAAAATTCTATACGATAATTTAAGCTGCGTCC
>NW_019416591.1:221010-229694 GCF_000390285.2 Anoplophora glabripennis
GTAAGTTATTTTTCAAATGTTATTTTTAATTGGTCACTACTTGCTCATAAAGTATAGCCAACCCGTTCAAAGATTTCTGGACTTGATAAAGTTAAAGAAATTAAATGCATGAAATAATATGTAAAAAAAATAAATTTTAATTGTTGTATTTGTTACCAATTTTTTTCAAAACCGATTTATCTCGCAAACCGTTCATTTTTTCGAAATAAATAAAGAGTACCATTTTTAAAGAAAAACCTTCAGAGTATCTAATAATAATATTTTCAGTTTGATAAAATTACTTCTGTCAAAATTTTGAGAAAAATTGTGATAGGGCCAGTCCGTTTCTGGACACCTGATAATAGCAAAAAGTTGATTTTAGCATCAAATCGTAGAGCTCCATGTGTAATACAACGTACGAAAATTTTTATTAAAATATACAGGGTGGTTTCAAAGTTATAACCCTAAACGTTAATTTCTAGGTACCCCTTTGATATAACTAACTCCGTTAGGGGGCACATTAGGAAAAAAAAATTATAGGATGTATAAATAAACTGCGGATGTCCTACTGTTAGCTACAATTTTGTTGATTATTTTCTAGTGTTCTTTTTTTATTTCTCATATATATCGAACGTTTATTTAAATATAAAAATTATTGTAACGTAATAAATCTACAAAGTGGCTACTATTAAAAATATCAAACTAATGAAATCTAAGGTTTTATTAAGAATTAATTTTCTCGGGTGTATAGTTAGGATTAATAAAACCTCCCCAAGTTCTTTATAGTCGCTCTTCTACAGCGTTCTTAGTGATTTAATGGTTGCGGCATAACCACATAACACTATGCGGTATACTATTAGGTCGTAAAATCATATTATGCTTAATTTTCTTTATTAAAGTAAAATTGAAGTATACGTAACTGAGGTAATACATAAATTAGAGCCCTTGATAGACCGCTACTCTTAACTGCATTATTTTTTTTCAATTAAAGCCCGTTTCAACAAATGAGACTGTAAATGCTTTAAGTAATCTACATTATAATAACATGACGCATTAAACATTTTTTTTGTTAATTTTCTGACTAAATTTTTCTAAATTTGTAGTGTAGATTTATTTGAGGAGGAAAATGAAAGCTCCTTTATTTCCATTTCTTATTCATTTGGAAATTCAATTATTCCCAACCATTATCATTTTTTAAAAATTAATTAACTGGAAATTACACAAATGATTGTTTTTTCAATAGCAAACATAATGACAGTTAATTTATTTTATGTTTGTTAATTCTCAAACGAGGAATTATTGTACCTTATTGTATATAATATTACCTATAATGTCTCCTAATTCGTCGCTTTGTTTTACTTAACAAATCTTATGAAATCTAAACATGTTCAGTTGTTTAGGTTACTCGTCTGACAACTTTAAAATATACAGGGTGAATCTTAAATGTATGCATATATTTTAAACAGAGATACACTTTACTATATAGAGAGTAATAGGTTTTCTAATAGAAAACTTGCCGAGAACTACTGATTTCACTGTACCATGTACACTTACAATATAGAAAGATTAACTATGCAGTGTTGCCGGTGTTAAACAAAACTCATAAACTCTAACTTTTTTATGTGGGGTAGGAAGAAAAAAGTTAATGAAACGTTTTTTTCAACGACGCATCAAAGAAATTTTGAAATATCTTGATAGAAATATTTTACATGCCACTATCCTCATATCTTCGCCAGTAAACTACATATTTTTATAACGTTTAGGGTTATGATTTATGCATAATTTAATTTTAATTCTTTCGTAAAACCAGTAAACGTATCATTTTTTAAACTAAAATCCTTCACAGTGTATTAGAGTTAGATTTAACCTGCGGTGTGCTTNTACATTATATTATATATTTAAATTTAGGATGTATCTTTGATTCTAATACATTTTCTAAACATAAAATAGAATTGTTCCAAATACATGAGTAATACTGAAATAAAGATATATGATCAAATTAAATAAATCATAAGAAACAATTGCTTTTAAAGAAATTTGTAGTTTATTATTAAAGATACCTTTTTATGTGTGTGAAAACATAAAATTGTGCCGTCATAAGAAAAATTTGTTTTAGGAAATATCCTTTTGTCCAGAACACGATAAAGTTATTATAAAATTCCTCGTTGTTGTAATTTTTATGATAATTAGTTTTTAAGTACCTACTGCCACAAAAATGTTAATACACTTATTAGAATCTTCCTCAGTTACCCCCGCGGTACACAAAATTTAAAAACGCCGCTTTTAAGATTAGCAGAACGAAAGTAAATAACTTATACAAACTCGGCGTGAATGAAAAAAGTAATTCCGGCACCGGTGTTATCTCCCGCGGTGTCACTTTATTTAGTGTCCCCGCGCAACAAATCCAACCCATCTGATGCCTGCAACGAACCCCCGTTATGCGAACATAATCTCCAGAAAAATCTTTTTTCCTTATTATTTTGAAGCAGTATTTAACATAATCATGGAATTTTCGTACAACGTTTATATAAAATCGGAACGATTTCACTAGTTCCTCTCGGTGCATCCCATTCTACGTAATTACACGAACACTTACTTTGTAACTGCGGAACTAGGGAACATTTTTACTGCCCTGACGTTAACGCAGATACGTCCTGTTGACTGTGGCAATCCCGCGTGTAAAAAGCATTGTTTACGACCCCACGGCCAGAGCCAGATTGCAAAACGACCGTTAAAATTAACATAGTGCGCACGGAATCAGCTCAAAGGGCTTCATGAACTGCAATGTAACCGTAATAAAGATTTAATTAAAAAATGGAGGTCATCCTAAATTTAATAAAAATAATTTCACTACCCCACTTTTCTCCAATGCTCAATATAAAAATAAGTAGTTTCTTGAAAAAAAAAGTTTAAGGTAAATAACGTAAAATATTTTTTTGTATAAAATCCATTAACTTTTAATTAAAATAAAAAATGCTATGTAGCAAGCTAGAGGTTAATTGACTGTAGCCTCTAAAGTTTATTTGAAAACTTTTGTTCAAAGGGAATCTGAAATTAAATTTCTACAATTGAGTTGTGGCAATTAAAATCAAAAATAGCAATACAATCTTCATTATCCTAAGTTCAATCTTTACATATTATGTTTTATCGCAATCTAATAAGGTGTCAGTTATTTTATAAAGAAGAAAAATAGATTCACAAATGTCTACGTCAACCTGCTTTTTTGTTGCTTTTTCGTCGTCGTTCTATATTATCCTTAAAAATAACGGGATATGAAAACATAAGTTATCGTTAATCAAAAAACCGTTATTAATTGTTCAAAATTTGTTATATTCCTAAAAAACAGACTCGTGGGAACTCACACAAAAAAGCGATCATCTCGAACATTTGAAAATGTTTATAGTCTTGTTAATACTACAGATTCCGTCCGTATCCAGTTCGGAATGAACCGAATCCAACTGAGGGAAACTAATCCGGGGCTTTCATTAATTCCGCCGTAATTAATCCCAAATTACATTCAGACGTCACATATAATCGATAAACAATCAGAAAACAGAATGGTCTGTCGGAACGAATCGCAGTCGTTGTCGTGTTCGATGGATTAGTGTGGTACGCGCTGCGGCTAGATCTGCGGCATGTACAGATACGGGTACAAACCACCACGTGTAATTATTGTTGAATGAGGGTATGGTTACAAGGGGCGCATGGCTAGGCTTCAATACGGCGGTTTTCAAATAGTTGTAAGGATAAGAAGGCTTATTGGGTTTTGTACTAACTTACTAAATAAAAGTTTAGGAGTTTTGTATCGAATGGGCTAAACAGGCCGACTTACTTTAACTTATTTCGACTTGAGTAACCACTCACTGTAGTATGGTTCATACGTTACAAAACACCCTTGTAGGTATGTACATACACTGTGTCCCAAAATTATGGATCAAAATTCATATTTTTTTCCAGTTCAGATTTTAAAAAATCCTGAAACAGGTCAATTAATAAATAGAAATTGTCACTTTTCTGTAATATTTTCTATTTTTTTGAGCCATGTCTGACAGATCTATATTACCGACATTTTTTTAATTAAATTACTTTAATGAAGTATTCCTAAATCGATGGATAGGCAGAAGGGGGCCATTTGAATGGACACCACGCTCCCCTGACTTGACCCCACCAGGTTTTTTTTTGTGGGGTTATCTAAAAAGCAAAGTGTATGTGAACAGACCAGACACTATCGAAGGATTGAAAAATCATACCAGAGAAACAACACCAAATGTTATTCAAAATGTAATTGATAACTTTGAACACCGAATTGGGCATTGTGCAATGGTTAATGAGGGCCACTTTGAACATTTGCTATAATAAAATAAAAGGTAGTAGGTACTAAATTATTGTTTTCATTTAATTCTTCCACCTTTTGACAACTTTCAAATTTCATCTCGATCTAACGAACCGTCTCTTTGCTTCAAACAGTCAAACTTTTGAAAAAAATTAAAGGTTCACGATTTTTGAGATTAAATAATAATCATGATTAAAATGGAAAAAAAAATATTTTGAGGTTCTCACATTTTTACCGCAAACATTAATTGATAAAAAAAACCTTTTTTCGAAAAATTTTCGAAATTTTTTTGAAAAAACTGTTTTTTAAGCGATTACAGACTGCACAAAAATTAATTAGAAATTTGTCTCAAAAAACGGTATGAATCGGGATCGAAATCTGGTTTGGGTCATCAACTTTTAATTTAATTAAAACCTGATGAACAGAAACATAGGACAGAAAAGCCGCATCGTGCTGGAAACAATTGGATTTTATTTTCTTCGATGTCCGGAAGGTTTTCCAAAAACAAAAAATTCGAAAATTTTTTGAAAAATATTTTTTTTTTCTTTCATCAATTTAAGTTATTTGCGATAAAATTGTGAGAAAATCTCAAAAAAAAAATGTTTCCATTTTAATAATGATTATGTTTAAGCCAAAAAAACGTGACCCTTTAATTTTTTTCAAAAGTTTGTGAAACAAAGAAACGGTTCGCTAGATCGAGAAGAAACTTCACAGTGTTCTTCTGGGCATATCGAACTGTAAAAGTCATGCTTAACATTAGTCATTTCGTGAATATTTCTAATTTAGCCGTCAATTTTCTACAAAATCATAAATTACCCTTTTTTTTTCCTATTTTTTTTTAAATTCGTGTAAAACATGAAAAAAAAAAAAATTTCGAAAAGTTGCAGCAGCATGTTATAGGATATTTATTACAGTTTTCGAAACTGCTCTTCAATTCTCTATACGACCATTTGTCGCCGAGATATCGAAGATTGAAAATAAAAGGATCCCTTTCCATTAAAAGTACGATATTTGGATTAATAATGGTCGTATCGAAATTTAAAAAAAAGGAAATTAAAGCTGAATAAACAAGCTATCTGGCCCATGCAATGGCTTAGCTGGAAAAAAATTTTCCAAGTTCGCGAACTCGGAAAAAATTAAAAAAATTTGCAAACTGTTTTTGTCGCGCTATTTCTTAGAATTGCATGATAACCGTAGCTCCTAAAAATTTTCGACCGAAAGATCTAAAAACTAGTATCTTAGAGCTTCAAAATGCTTTTTTTTTTAATTCTCGATACGACCATTTTTCACTTAAATACAATGTGTCAAAAATCACGGAAAATTTTCGGAAATTCTTTTGACCCTTTAATTGAATGGATTAGTGTACTACATCGGTATAATCATGTCTTTTTCCAGTAAGCAAGCACCTATTTCAAACTACACAAATCGGAACCCGGTTCCTAAGTGAACATGAACGAGGTGACTACCTTAGCTTCGCTAATAAGACCCGCTTGGAGAGGCTCTATTTCATCCCGACAATGCCTCAGATGCAATTAGGATGACTTTGGCCGAAATTAAATCCCGCCGAGATGGCTCGGCCAGATTAAATCCGAGCAAAAAGCTTATTAGTTTTGGGAATAAATACGGGAGCCGAGTTGAGGGACGGGTCAGGGCAAACACGGAGTTATCGTCGTTTTGAAATACACGCTCTGTCAAGCCGGCTGACGTGTGAAACGGGAGCTGGGTGGACTTTTCCGAGTTCAGCATATTGCGTAACCGGTTGAGATCCGCAGAAAGTTGTCTCGTATCTTGTTTGCTCAGGAGATATCTTTGGCAGAAGCGTGTGTCGACGTCTGAGTTTATTTTCATAACGAGAATATGACGAGGCGAAAGACGTTTTCAAATAAATGTTTATACATGACAGTAGGAAGTTGAAATTACATCTAATTAGCTAAGTTTCATGTTGGTAATTTAATAGATTGAAGCAATTGTAGATAAGATTAGGCAAAATAGGAATCGCAAAATTGTAGTTATCTATTTCCATAGCAAAGGTTTTATTGAAGCAAATTTAGGTTTTATAGTAGAGCAAAGCACGAAGTGTCTATCAGTAGCGTCAAGTAAATGTAGTAAAATAGTTGTTGTATTTCGATAATTATTATTATACAAATTTTTGTAGCAAATATTGCCAAAATGTTGTGTGGCAATATTTGAAACGTCTCAAAAGTGATACTAGAAGTTTGTTGTAACGAATCTCATTTGCTTCGTGCTAATAAGTATAGAAGTAGAAGGTAAAACAATTTGTTGTAGTACGAAACTTTTTCAAGAAATAAAATTGATTTATTTACTTATTAAAATAAAAATGAAAGGACATTATTTGAGTAGGGATAAGCCCTTGCAAAAATAAAAGCAGGTTTTACTTATTTATTCGAATTATATTCCCCTGCTTTCACATTTTATAGTACTAGTCCAGTCATTATAGACATGGAACAGCCTGTTTCGGGAAAAAAATACTATTAGAAGTTTTTCTGCGGAATATTGTTCGGAAATGTATTATAAATAAAATATCAAAAAATTAACTCGAGACTAATTGGGAAACTTTATTTAAACAATGGTCAAAGTTATGGAAAAGTGGTTTTTTAACTCGCGTAAAAAAACTATTATTCATAGCGAAAAGAGGTTTATACAAAAAAGGTAAGTATTAAATAAACCTTTAAAATGAGACAAGTCCGATTAAATTCGGGCAATTTATTTATGCGCAAGAGCTCAAAAATGGTCGAAAATGGCCGTTTTTTTCAATTGCTAATAATTAGTGCAATTTTCATCGTAGACACTTGTAATTCAGGATTTTTTAGGCTTTTTACATCCTTAATAAGTGATAAAAATTTCAGCTCGAAAGCTTCATTGGTTTGGCGTTGGCGGAATTTGTTATCTAAGAAGATGCTATTTTCAATTCATTTTTCCCAAGCNAAGACGTCGTCGAACTTCAGTCTAATATCTCCCGGTCTATAACGCCAAGTTAATTATTTGTATAATTTGAGTTTTCCCCTTATTTGTGGTGTAATTTAGTTTTTACCGCTTATTGATCTTTGTTTGAAATAAAAAATAAATCAAAGAAATTTTGTGCGCAAATGGTTACTTTTATGCCTAACCAAAATTCCGCACAGTGAAAACAGCAGATACACATTTCTTGCAGTTAGCGAAACCGAATTTTTAAAATATATTATTTTCTACAAGTTAGGCGCGCGTGACAAACACTTGGCGACGCTTGCAACTTTTAAACTCGGTCCCTAGACCAATAAAGTAAGTTGCACGCCGCTTTAGTACTCCAACCGATAACTTGCCGCCATTAAAACTTCGGCTGACCTCACAGGTACCGGAACGGAATTGCGAAACGCTTTTAATTGCCACTGAATAGTTCCCAACGATCGTCGCAAACTCCTCTGCGACTGATAAAACTTCGTTTTATTTCTCGGGGACGCATTAAGGGCGGTCGGAGGTACGCAACCCGTGACACGGTTCGACCGGAAAATCTCGCTAAAAGCCCGCGGTGCGCCTTGAAAGCCGCAACGAGTGACGAACTGGCCTCGTTACATGTCGACATTTCTCTCGAATTATTTCGTTCCGTGGTATATGACGTATGTAAGGCCGGAAAGTTTCGTCGTTACGTTTAGCGGGTCCCTTTTCATGCTTAATTGTTATACATGCCTACTGCTTTCTTATACCATTAATTCTGAAATTAGCAGTCCTTTGAAAGTTGAAGACATATGTGTAGGTTTTCTGCGCTCAATGGTATAGTAGATTCGGGGTCTCCAGCATAAAGACCACTGATTCGTAGGTATTTGATCAAACTGGCAAATTTAAAATATCCTGGAAAACTGTTGATGGTTGTAGTGCAAAGGTTTAAAACGTTTTAGGTTTATTGCTGTTATCTCTCAAAGTTGCTCAAATAATCTGTCATGTCAATTTTGGAGCACTTGGGCATACAAATTATTAAATCTTTCTTTGTTTACTTCATACTGTAGTATAACAACCCTAGGTTCGATAAAAAAATAAGTAAACGTAGTTGTGGCCAAAAATATGTGATCGTCATAAGGACTACGTTGTGTGTATTTATTTTTTTAATTGACCGGAAGGCGCTGGCTACTAACTTTGTCGAGGGGATGTATGGTTTAATTATATAAAACAAAAGCAGAGTAAATACACCTAACCTTTATTTACATACAATTCAAATTAAACATGTGACAAATAGAAAGAACAACAAAAACATTAACAACCATTAAATATAAAAGGAGAGTGCCAGGCTCACCTAGAACTCCTGTGGGGAAAGAGCATGGCAGAGAAACCCACGATCGTTGCTCTTACCACCCAAATATAAATACAAAACAACCGCTAA
>NW_019416591.1:234547-256818 GCF_000390285.2 Anoplophora glabripennis
TTTTAAACAAATTAAATTTGAAAAACTAAATTATCAGTAAATGCCTATGTCAATACAACTATTTAGGTACAAAAACAACTAATGATCAAAACCCTACAACGCCTGTGAGCTTGGGAAAAATGAATTGAAAATAGCATCTTCTTAGATAACAAATTCCGCCAACGCCAAACCAATGAAGCTTTCGAGCTGAAATTTTTATCACTTATTAAGGATGTAAAAAGCCTAAAAAATCCTGAATTACAAGTGTCTACGATGAAAATTGCACTAATTATTAGCAATTGAAAAAAGCGGACATTTTCGACCATTTTTGAGCTCTTGCGCATAAATAAATTACCCGAATTTAATCGGACTTGTTTTATTTTACATATTTATCTTTTACCTACCTTTGTTGTATAAACCTTTTTTCTCTATGAATAACAGTTTTTTTACGCGAGTCAAAAAACCACTTTTCCATAATTTTGACCATTGTTTTAACAAAGTTTCCCAACTAGTCCCGAGTTGATTTTTTGATATTTTGTTTATAACACGTTTCGGAACAATATTTCGCAGAGAAACTTCTAATAGTATTTTTTTCCCGAAAAAAAGGTATAATGACTGGCCTATACGGAATAAGCCTGAAAAGTTGGAAACAACTATGTTTTTCTGTAGTTAAAAATTGGGAAAATTGAAGAAACTAGAAGTAAAAGCAGTTGAGAAAATAATTAACGAATATTTTTAAATATATTTTGCTGGAATACATTTCAATGAAAAAGCTACTTACATTTTTATTAATTTTCACGTCCATCCACTACAAACCTGTTGTGCTTTTGTGTACGATAAACTCAGGATAACGCAAACGCTTTCAGTAAGCCCCAGGAACGTTGTAGGTAGGCACGCTTGATATAATTTGAAAAGCTGTTGAAAGAAAGTTTAAAGTAATAACATAACATGCAAACTACAATTACGAGTAGAACTTACATACACACGTGCGTGATACCTAAAACAGGAATTCCTTGCACCGTTTTGGCCCTGGTGTTATTCTAAATTTGTCTTAAACTTTTGAAGGCAGATACAGAAATACGTACAAAAAATGTTCATTCCACTCATTACCCGCTAATTATAACAACGTATTGCTTATAATAAATTGGTGGTCGTTAAGGAAGTGCACGCTAGAACGTATTTAAATTATTCGTTCGAATAATGGCAGTTTTTTGTCCTAATTGCGTAATGCGAGGGAGCCGGTTCGGGAATATTTCTTCATTACTTTAACCCCGCCATTATTTACATCCCCATTAGGGCGCTAAAATGAATTGTAGGTAGTTAAGTTCCTTCGTGCCGTTATAACAAATTAATGGTGACATAAAACTACCCATTCATAATTTTCTGTCTGGCCTCATGAAGTCAGGCACGGACACGTTTGTGCCGTGTAATTCAATTTCTCGTATAATATACAGGGTGATTTCTAAGTAGCGGTACACCGCTTAACTGTGGACAGTGGGAGACAAAGGATTTATAAAACAAAATAATGGCAGAACTGCAGTTATATATGGAGGGCTCAAAAGCCAGTCAGTTAAGTCGCTGAATAATATAGAAAATGAGAAAATTGGCTATTTGTAAAACTTGTAATAAAATAAAAATTCCCGTAAAGATACTAATAATTATTTTTATTGAGATATAACATTTCATACATTTCAACTTTAAGAAGAAACCTTCAATATGTAACTCAATTTGAAAAGTTACTTACGCTGATTGGCTTCTGAGTTCTGAGCTCTCCATGTAAATAAATACACAGGGTGTTTCCGACACGGAGCAGGGGCATGCACGGGAGCCCAAAATATGGTGATTTAACGTAACTTACCTTTATACTAAGCTGCATCCCCGAGATAATTTTAAATAGCAGCTACCAGAGCTGGGTAATTCCTGGTGAAAAAGTAATTAGCAATTACAATTCCCTTTTTTTCCTGTAATTGTAATTGTATTTAAGTACTTTTTTTTATTAAAGTAATTTGGAATTGTAATTGCAGCAAAATTGTTATAGGAATTGTAATTTGTAATTATATTATTTGAACTATCGAATTACAAATTACTTCTATAAGTAAAAATACTTTTTCCAATTACAATTACTTTTTCTAATAATTATAATTACTTTTAAGATCATGCGTATTGCGTAATTGCGTACAGACTTGCAGACTCCTATTATTTCATTTGAGGAAAGCCTTGTGCCGCGTGAACAATAAAAAGTGATTTGGTGAATTAACCTCAGAATTAACAGAGTACATTTTATTTTATCATAATTATTATTAATTTAGAAAATATTCGAAGTAAAAATATGTTGTCTATAGTATCAAGTTTTATAAAAATATATACTGTGTATCTATGTGTTACTGCTCTTATTTTGAGTTGAGAAAACTTCTGGTTCGGTTACTCAGCCTTTCACTCGTACTTGTTCGATTCGTAATTTTTTTAATAATAATTATTGCTTTCCAGTCTACCCAAAACTANGTGTACCAAGAGCATTAATCGACAGTAAGTGAAGTTCAAGTGAAGCATTTTAAACGGTTGATAAGGGATGATGCACTATTAAAATGTGTCAGACATAAAAAATAGTTACTTTATTTTATGGGGAATTTAATGCTAAATATTTTCTTATTCTTGTTAGTTTTAAAAAAACTGTTGTCTTCAACAAAAACACGAATAATAGGTATTGTAGCTGTGCTATTTAAAATAATCGAACATTCAAAAGTTGGCTATGAAACTTGACGATCAAGAAAAAAGTCATTTAATTTGAATAATTGTTTGCCGAGTGTTTTGAAAATGGCCGAGAAGTTTTCATTTAGCGAACAGGTGTTAGCTAGGTTTCTGTGAAGGAAACTACAGAAGTGTTGAACAATAAGAATTGTTTTTCTATTAAATTCTTCTTTTTCCTGATCATCAAGTTTGACGTTTAAATTCGTAGCCAACTTTTGAATTTTCAATGATTTTAAATAAAGCAGCTACAATACGTATTATTAGTTATTCGTGTTTTTGTTGAAAACGACAAAATTTTTTGAAAATTAACAAGTGTAAGAACAGTTTTAGGATTAAATTCCCCATAAAATATAAGCTACCAAATTCGTTTTCAAGACAAATGAGATACATTCTCTTCCATAAAATTGACTTCTAATTTAAAATAATTAAATTATTAAGAAAAACATTTCTATCATACTGGGATTTTTTCTGGATGAAAAGTTTGCCCTAGTTCTCGCTTCCCAGATAGTTCTTAAATAATAAGTTACAATCCGGATGCACTTCTCTTTAATAGTGTTTAGTTTTGCTCCTATATTAACTTTATTATCGTCACACTATCTGTTTAATTCCCTAATAATATATCAATGGCTATAATTTTTCAAGGTAATGTTGTGTGTAGTGATCGGATAAGGAAAATTATAGTAGGTATATGTTTCATACTCGTATATAGCTAACCTACTTTAAAGAGTAATCTGTAAGCATAAGTCACAGTTGGTTAATATCGAACATGCGTACTTTACTGTATTTGTTGTTAATATCCTCTTTACTATCTTTCTTCGTAAGCTCACGGAAAAGGGTAAGAATGTACAAATGACTTAGGTTTTCAAACACCGTCACTAAACAATTGTAACAGACCTTTTATTTTAGGGCATATTTTCCGAATTAGATATAAAACTGTTCACTGGCTTCTCGTGTGGCAAGAAAGAACACTCTTTTGTAACCATAGAACACTGGACCGTTGTGGAAAATAAGTTTACTGTAAATGCTACCATCACTGTTCTAGAAGATATACATTCGCCTCTGGTAATCCTTTGTAGACAATTGTAAAAAAAGAGAGTTGTTGCACTATTATCATTTATTAATTAAATACGGACAAAATAAGATCTTAATTTCGATGTAAGTTCCAATTTTTTATCTGTTGTATATTTTTAGACCGCAAAATGTGAAGTGTATAAATGCTTTTCAAGAGAAAGCCCGGACAACTGCGAAATATTCCGTATCGTGGAAAAGAAAGATTTCTGCAAATTTGTTCAACTATCTCCTTCACACAAATATTTGTTTGATAGATTTGAGCCGAAAGTCCCTTGTCCCATTTTGAAGGTACTAGTTTTTCAATACCTAAATACATAGTTAAAATAAGTAAAATATAATTTTGGGTGTGGTTGACATTTTTCTCTAATGTCTCGTTAATGCAAACTATTTCTTTTCAAGGGAATATATAAATTAACAAATTTCACCACCGATTTAACCGTGTATAATATGTTTCCGATAACAAGACTATATTGGAAAATTAAAGTTTATTTCATAGACTTGGTCACCAAGACTCAACATTTCTGCTTAACTGCCGACATTGACCGTTAATATTGTATCTGAAAAAGATTATGTCTATCCTATATGTTGTAATTTTCTTAGGTTAGGTAAAATAAAATTACTCTTACGAATATGATTTATTTTGCCTAGCTCCAGAAAAGCGTAATCAACAAAATAATACATTATGTGCTATGGTTTTCTCATGATAAGTAAATAAAAGTAGTGATTAATCTTAAGATTTATTTAGCCTAGCTCCATAAAAGCTTAGTCAATAGTAAGCCTCCACACACCTATTTATGTTTCTTCCATTGTTTGCAGAACACTTGTTGAAATCGAACACGGCCAATTTTGGGTTATCGCTATCTTGGTCAGTATCGGTTTTTTTTAGGGTTCGGATAATGAACGGTGGACTGGCTCAACGACGACGTCAGAAAGGTCTGAGGTCTTTGGACTGGTTAATCAAAAGCAACGTTGAAATAAGCCAATATATTTAATTGTTACGTAGTGCCTAAGCTTATCTGAACCAAAAAATACCTCTATGAAATTATAAATAAAGTTTATACGACGATATGTACAAACTAGGTAACTTTCAAGTATTCATAGTTCCAATAAAATGGGATAGTTTTTTCCTCAAAGAGAGTACCTACACTGAAATTATATCTGCAGAGCCAGCAGTTCTATGATCACTTTGGGGCTGTTACGTACACGAAGCACTATATCCGGTTGTGTATTCCCAAAGATAACGTCTTATTTAATTCCGTTTGCTTACATAACCTACATTTACCTCTGGCGAGAATACGACTGAAACTCACCTCTGGTGAGCATAAATCAGAATTAACGGCTACACTGGCAACTTCTGCAGCTATAAGAAGCTTTATAAGTGCCATGTTTGTAATCTGAATCGGTTTATGTAACGGTGACATCACGTTAAGTTTCTGCTGCATTTGCTGTAACGGCTTCCTAGTTCTGTTTTATTTATCCCTACAGACCATGATTAAGGATTGTTCGATGATTACCTACTGATTTATACGAAACTGCGTTGTGAGTTTTTCGAGGTTTTCAATATTCAGTCATTAAAATTATGTTAATATTGCTAGCTGCAAATGAGCAGAGATACAAGATTTATGTCGGAAATTAATCAATAACTGCAAAACTAAATTTATATTTCGCTTAAAAAATAAAATTAAATTAACCTGTTGTCCATGCCCCAATGAATTCTATTACTGTTTTCCCAAATGTGACTTGATTTATCAAATTCCCATTTTTTAATGTTTGTGCTCGCCTATTCACAAAGTATGCTATAAACGCATTTTTTTGAATTTTGAAAATAGTAATTATTTGGACTCGCCTTTGAGACAAACGTCCCTAATGTTGTTAACTGTTTATTAGTACATTTTTATTGAATTTCAATTCAGTATTAAAAATTTCATCTTTCGAAGAAATCAGATCGACAAACATTTAATTACATCTTTCTTTATACTTATCAATATGTTGATTCAAAATAAATTTAGATATTTGTCAGTATGATGAGTTGGTTTTCTTTATTCTAAATAATTGCCATAATTAAACAAAAAGGGTAATGTATCATTGTTTTATATTTCAAAAGCAGACTTAATTGTTGGTTTAATTCTTCAATGGTAAAAGACGAAACTGCAAAAATATATATATCCACGAAAATGTGGATTTTTCATTTAGTTTTCTTTAAAATAAAAACAGAAAAGTATTATTTAAAGCAGTTGCTAATGAAGACCTTATTGCTATTCCAAAATCGTGTTGATAAAATTCATTATTTAGTTGAAAATGTGTAGTAGGTACATAATATTTATATAATATTCTATAAATTCTATTTTTTGTTGATTTGGTTAGGTCTTTATTTAATTTTGTATAATTTTTCCGAGGGGCGATCCGCTGATGTAATCTTCGTACGTTTGCCCTGGAATCTTTATGTAATCTACGTAATCTTATCTGTAATCTATGTAATCTATCTGTAATCTACGTAATCTTATCTGTAATCCTCGCTGTAATCTATATAATCAGCTAATGAATTTCGTCGATGTAGTCGTTGTACAACGCCCCCCCCCCTACCTCATTTTCCAAAGAATGCCACAGAAACCTATATGGTGCGATTGGTCTGTTCCGAAGGGCAATCCGCCAAGGAAAAAACAGTCGAAGATTACAAAATTTCTGAAATCTCTTGTAATGTATCTGCAGATTTCAATATCAATTCAATAAATATTACAAATTTCATATAAATAATCAAGATTACAATATCTTTCAACCGATTACAAAACATTTCAGGAGATTTCAGAGTTATTTTAGTAGATTTCAATGATTATTTAAGATTTCAATAGGATTATTAGCAATTAAAAGAAGATTTCAAAATTTCTTAATATGGTTTCAAGGAATACGGGAAGATTACAATAAGTTTTGAATGTCCATTTGAACAAAAATAATTGAATTAACTTCAAATGTCATTCATTTCATTCATTAACAGTAGTACTTTGATTAAGAATTTCCAGTATCAGGCATTTTTTGGGCAAAAATTGTAACATTCTGATTAAGTTTTTTGTTCGAATGAACGTTAAAAACATTTTGTCATGACAAAAATGATAATGCTATTTTGAAAGTAGGTAAGTATTTTCCCAAAAACTAATAAATAAAAAATATATTAAGCTTTTATTAATACTTGCATTTAATACTTTACTTGTATACAGTGTGTTTAAAAAAGACGCGGCAATATTTAAGGGAGTGATTGCTCAGGTCAGTTTATAAAAAAAGTCCTATAAACATAGGTCCGCAAACGCTTCGTTACCGATCTACAGAATGTGAAATTTCATTAAAAAACAGTAAAAATTAAATTTCTCTAAAACGCAGCCCCTTATTATTACCTACTACAAACAACAGTATGTACCACATTTCAAAAATCAATCAAATTTGATAATTTGAATTTCTTTGTTCAATAATTTAAATTTCTCAATTAAAACAACATTGGGTTTAGGTGCGCAATAAAATGTTTTTTATTTTTTTACTCAATAACGGTGTGACGTACGGTGCGTATAATCTGAGGAAAGCTTTCTTCTTCATAATTGAACAAGGAATTAAAAAATTATATTTTTAGAAAAACCAGCGGGGTCCTATTTTTTTCATTAAAAATAGCTAGTCACTGGTAAGACTAAAAAATCGTTTTGTATTGCAAAGTACGCGTCTGCCATAGCTATTGACAGGCCTAAAATTTCATTATAATATCAAGAGGTTTTGGAGAAATTTAATTTTTACTGTTTTTTTAATGAAATTTCAACATTCTGTAGATCGGTAACGAAGCGTTTGCGGACGTATGTTTATAGGAACTTTTTTTTATAAAATGATCTGGGCAATCGCCCCCTTAAATATTGCCGCGTCTTTTTTAAATACACTGTATACAGGTAAAGTATTAAATACAAGTGTTAATAAAAGCTTAAAATATTTCTTATTATTTATTTTTTGGGAAAATGTTTATTTTATGTTACTTCTATTTTTTTATTTTTATTAGTTTATTGGATTATTATATTTTTATCTTTCAATAAAAATATATACTTACCTACTTTCAAAATGGCGTTATCATTTTTGTCATGACAAAAAGTTTTTAACGTTCATTCGAACAAAAACTTAATCAGAATGTTACAATTTTTGCGTAAAAATGATACTGGAAATTCTTAATCAAAGCACTACTGTTAATGAATGAAATGAATGACAGTTGAAGTTAATTCAATTATTTTTGTTCAAATGGACATTCAAAACTTATTGTAATCTTCCCGTATTCCTTGAAATATTATTAAGAAATTTTGAAATCTTCTTTTAATTTCGAATAATCCTATTGAAATCTTAAATAATCATTGAAATCTACTAAAATAACTCTGAAATCTCCTGAAATGTTTTGTAATCGGTTGAAAGATATTGTAATCTTGATTATTTATATGAAATTTGTAATTTTTTTTTAATCGATATTGAAATCTGCAGATACATTACAAGAGATTTCAGAAATTTTGTAATATTCGTACGTTTTTTCCTTAGCGGATCGCCCCTCGATTTTTTCCCTTCATTATTCATTAATTTAATATTTTTATGTCGTATATTAATAAAGGAAACATTTATATGTCAAGTCTGTCATTTATTTTAGTTTCCATAGATCTAGATCGAATCCCGAGGACAATATATATTCTTAAATTTTCACTATTTTAGAACTTTTATATAAATTATCCAATAAGTTTTTATTTTGGCTTTTTGGGTATAATGTTCCCTTTTAAAATTACAATTATTTAATTTCTCTCTAGATAATATTTACCTACATTTCTTCATCATTCCATAGCGCCAAGTAATACAATATTTTATATTTCATAATGACGCCCGATATTCCATAATTTCGTTCCAGTACTCATAAACCGAGAATATTAAGAACCAGATGCTCCAGAGCTCCCCGTATTTTTAATAAATTTCCTATTATTTCTTTCCTTTCGCACAAAGGGAGGGTTGTATGCATATTTTACGTAGAAAAAACACAAGATGTGCCACTGCTGACCCCAATTTCTGCCGTAGAAAATGAAAAAGCTAAAAAAATTTAATATAGCCTGCAGTGTGCTCATTTTTTCTCGCGTATTTGCATTATTTTTACGTTCCTACTCACACTGGGTCCAATTTATTTCCGGAACGTTTTCTTCAAAAACCTTAGGATTGTCTTTTATTTAATGAGAAAAATTTATAGATATAATTTATTTAAATTCGTTTTTAAATCACAATCCTGCCAAAAACAATTCGCCACTAGCCGTTGTTTATGACTTTTTGTAAATGCGGTAATCGAATTGTGTCACAAAATATTACATAAAACAATGCATTTAATTTATATATAAATGCTGTGTTTAACACACAAAGGCTTAACTTCAAATTAAATTCAATTGTTGGGAAATGATCACACTGTTGTTTAGTTAACATTGTTTTGCCATTATAAATTTTGTATAAATCATTTATCGCCCCAATAAATTTTAAATTGAATTGTGCTGCGCCCTAGCCTTTCGGGACCATAACACTGGTCGGAACGGTAAACTGAAATTACGCTTTTATCATATCGAAATGGTCGATAATTAAAACTCAAGATAGGTTAAAGCAGATAAATGTCCTTGTCTTGCCCTGTGACCGTTTGTTTGTACTGCGAAACAAGCAAAATGATATATAAACCTTCCCCCATAAGAGTCATAAGGGAAGAACGGAAAGAAAAGGAATTATAAAAGAAATAAGAGGTGCCGTATATTTCAGATTGCGTCCAACGAGGATGATTATATAGAGTCATTGTCGGCTTGTCGAAAACTTTCTTTTTGGGTTAAGTAGGTATTTAGTTTAATTCAGAACGATGTATTAAATTTGAACCAAAGTAAAACTATTCTTAAATTTTTACATCAATACCTTTCCCGTAGGATAACCGTGACGTCACACCGTGCTTTGTAAGTTGTTTATTGTAACCTAACCTAACGCAAGCATTGTGATCCGCTGCTCTAATTATTTTACTACGTCCTTAATTATAAATTTTCAGTTTATTAAAGATAAAGAAGCATATATAGGGTGTTTCGCATAAGAATCGACACAGAGCAAAAATATGGTGATTTAACGCGACATACTTTTATACTAAACTGCACCCCTGGCCTGAGAAGTTATAGGCCTTGAAAGTGGGGTGTGAAATTTCGAGTTTTCAAAACTATAAGAAATCGTTTTGCTGCACTAACATTTTGTACTGATTCGATAGTTAATATTTTAATATTCCATTAAAAAATATACAAATTTCACATTTTATATAATTTTTGCAATATTTTTTCGACTTATGTACGTATATAGTGAATGAAAGTCCTTTATTGGAAAACAACACACCTAACGGGTGTTGTATACGGTTTATATTGTTCTCTCCCCAATTTCGCGTTCCATTCTTTATCGTAACGTTATATGTTATTGTTTTACCGCTTGTTCGGCAATAAGAGATGAGAAACCCCATCGAGTTAGTGTGTTGTCGTATAATGCAGCCCCCGCCTTTGTTTTATACTATTCCCTTTCATCCCTTACGGTATGGTATTTATTACATTAGACCGAATCAAATTTGTTCCATGTTTGTGAACACGGCTATTCCCTGTTCCTTATTGGACTTCTATCAGACATGAACATTCGTAATATTATGGATATGTTGATGAATTCTAGCTTGTTTTTAGCCTCAAATCTCCTGTGAGTAAAGAACCGGACTTTGCTTTATAAAAAAAACACAAACCCGCCCTTGGTAATGATAATTTGATGAAAATTACGGACCCAAAATACCTGCACGCAATTTCATATTCGTAATTTTGCCCAGTTACATACAAACCCTGAAAATTTGCTTTCGCGAAATGCCAGAGAGCTCACAAAATATTTCGTTTTGGAAACTGTATTACGGCTTTAATCGTTTTACTCGCAGTAAAGCATTACTCTTTTTAAAATTACTCTAATAATTTCGTATCTCACATTAACGACAGTAAAATAATATTAGTCATTTTTGGGTATCATTGTAAAATATAAATCGAGGCAAAATGGCACCTTCCCTCTTCTGTCAATGTATTCTACCTGAATTTTCCAGTACCAACTTTGTACGTGCAACAACAAGAAGGGTTATATCGAAACGCCCTTCGGTTAGTATATAATGTCCCTGAAATCAGAAGAAGATAGCTCTACAGTTCTGGTATTTTTTTTATACAAAGACAAACATACCTTCCTTAAGGGATATGTCCACTCTGGTGAGATTTTTGTTACAACCGGCGTCCACAGTCTGGACTTGATTTGAAATAGATTACATACATTTCTTATCGTTATATTATAAACGTTCTGGGCTACGTCTACAGAGCCCGTCAACTCGGAAAAACTTGATATCACCTCTCTAACAAATAATAAAAAATATAAAACGTTAGTATAATCCGTAATGGCATAACTTCTAAAAACCAGTGCCTTAAAAAATCTATGTTACAACTATACAAAGCCATATCGAATACATTTAACTCAAAAGATCTGTTTTCGAATTCACAAATAAATCTGTCTTACCACATTATTCATTTCTCTATCACAACAAAATTCGGAGAGTCGAAAAAGAACCACGAGTATAACAAAGACAATAGACGCATTTTTCTTTATTACAAACATCATGTTACAAATGAAAACCGCAGAGCTATCACAAAGACGTGTTACAATTAATTAAGATCTCTACTATTACATATTTTCAACAAATAACATGTATTAACTCTATCGGGTCCATTTGGTATCAATTTAAATAAATATGACCTTTCTATTTTTATTTATTTATTTATTCATTCTTTGGCCGTCTCTTTACGCTCAATAAAATTTAACCCCAACTGGTTCCAGATTAAACACTTTTCGTATCGGGCAGAGCATATTTTCGGCATAGGGGTACTGGGAATGATCAGGTGACACGGAATTGTTTCAATAACACGGGGACAAAAGTATCCGGCAAAGCTTTTTTCGGGGGCTTTGTCGGTATGTAGTTGTTGAATTTATACATGACAACGCTTATTTGAAAATGTCACGTTCGCTGTAAAATGGATTTTGATGCAAAAAAATTAACGTTACGAAGATTCGAATGAACGTCGGTCGGTATGATATATGTTCGGTTCGGAATGTGATGTGTTTAAAACCGACTAAATACATGTGATTCTGCCGTATTATGTTCCCACATTCTAGCTGATTTGCTTTTGTTTTTGTTTTCTTACTATGATTGAATAGTATGCTTATATTTAGAAATTTAACAATTTCTGAAAACAAAAATGGGAAAAATTAGCAAAACAATTAAGCAATCCTTAAAAATGATTAGAAACCTCTTGATCCTAAACATATTCAAAATCTTTATCAGCTTCTTAAAGAAATGCGGAAATGGTCTGAATATTTTTTTATTAAAATAATTTCTAGACTTTTTAATATAATAATATTATCATTTGCTTTTATTACTCTACTATTTAAAAGGTATTCCTCAAATATTGTTTAAAAAAAATCGTATCAAATTAAGTCAAACAATATTCTTCGACACCAGGGTTATTGGTATGGAAATAACTATTTTATGGGCTACTTTGCCCCAGTTATAAATAAAGGGACCAAAAGAAAGTGTGAGAGCTTGAAAATCAGAACACAAAATAGCAAAAGCAAGAAAAAAGATGTTGAAGAGAAGATTGTGGAACCAGAACCTCCGTACACCGTTCGAGGGCATCAACTAATCGACATGGAGTACATGGCACAAAGCATGCACTTGTCTATTTACAAAGAACTTTCACGTATTTAAGATTATCTACAAACTGTGATCACGAAGTGATTCGCTTGGAAAAGTTTAAATATGATTTAGTTACATGCATAAGTAGCATACTACTATGATGCACTTCTGTGAATACAAATATTCCTTATAAGACAAGGATTTAAAGCTATTATTGTATTTATGAAAGTATAAAACATTTTTTATTATACTGAGATACGATTGTTATTTGCAGCCAAAAATATTTTTTATTTCTTGTATTGAAAGGTTATCGTGCTTTATAAATAAAACAAGATTTGAAAAAACATACTTCTTTTGAAAATTTCCCATTTTATTTTATTATTCCAAATAAACACAAGTTGAATGTATTCCATTTATAATGACCGAGTTGTGTATCGAAACGTTTATTTAAATTTCCCGTCACATATGCTTCTTCGTACTCTATTGCGCTGTTGCCGTTATATCTTAGCGTTTATTACTTGGTGAACGACAAGTCAGAACTTCTTGTGTTTAATAATTTATTTCACTGTGAAATGTGTGGTAACCTACTTTTTTTCTTTCTTTCATCTTTTAACTAACGTTTAGGTAAATGTTTATATTTTTTTCGTCTTAACATTTGCATTTTTTCACCCATAATTCGATTTTAAGGGTATGCATCATAACATTTCCTATAAGAACCTAAGTTAAACATTCCAATCATGGAGACTATACAAGGAGCCCGAACTCCATGTAAACAAAAATCTTACAAAAATAAGAGGGCGCTAGTGTTCCATATGTCCCATAGGTAGAAAGGGGAGATAAAAAAGCGGCAGTTTGAATTATAAATCAATCATGTCATTTTTGTGATGTGTTAAAAATTTTAAAATAAATAATGTAAGCTACTTTGAATTATATAAATCACGAAAATATGTCATTCCGGACTGTAATTAAACTAAATAGATAGTAAAAAATATTAGCTTTATGAGAAGAATTTGGTGTTCATAGAAAGAAACTAGTTTTCAAGGAATTTATGACGTGATCTTGTTAATATTAACCTATAAGTAAGGTTTATGTTTTTGATAATTACTTTGTTAAAGATTTTAGTTTAATGTTAGTAAAAAATAGTCACATTTTATACAGGAAGTTCCCTTTAAAAAAATAGTACCTAATTCTTGTATTATTAATATAGAATTTTTACTTGTGGTAATAAAAAATAGAATATAAAAAAACTCGGCGTTTTCAATAAACTTTTTAAAATATTACAGATGTCCGATTTTAAGTCCAGTGATTCAGATGACTTATTAGACGCATTGTCCAGCTTGAGTGATGATGAAATAGATTTACTCTAAGAAACAGAAATAGTAAAAAATAAGAACTACTTTGAAATTACTGTACCTGAATATAGTGGCCAAGTTTTTTTAACATTTACGTGTTAGCATCAGGGAAGTAGCTAACAGAATTGAAGAAAAATTTGCCATTTCTAATTATTTCACCCATGATTCTGGTAAATTTTGCATTGCCTTAAGCTCTACAACAACCAAAAAAGTTACATACTTGCTAAGTAACTTGTCTCCACAAATTATAGAATAGAATGGCCGAGATAATTAGGCAGTTGTAATCGAACAATATTTTGCCCAATATGAATTTCCAGAGGTTATAGGAATAATTGATGGGAAAGCAATTCATATAAGATAGGGTATATCACAATCCATATTTTTTTTGAATAACCAATAATATACTATATTAGTGTAACTGAAAACTGACTATGGAAAGTCGATAAATTATGGTTGGACAATTTCTAAGCTGATTGCCATGTTGTCGGTTTTGGCTTCTCAATGCTTCGAGAGTTATATCGCTCTCTTCTTTAGAAGAGATTTGGAACTGTTTCTTTTGAAGGTCAGAATGAGATGTCTCTCAAAATTTTGTAAAAATAAAATGTTTATCTACCAAAGATTTCAATGTTTTATTAATTGAATAAAAAAATCGAAATTATTTGTGCCTAATTAAAATAAAATATTTATTCATAACAAACAAGTAACAAAGTAAATATATATTGCAAATAAAACAGGAACTCTTCTTAAAAATAAGTAATACTTGTCTATCTTCTTAAAATTTCATTTTGTTCATGAAGCAATTGATTTCCATGTTTAAATATTTAGTAAAAGTAGTCAATTACCAATACAGATCGATCAGCATCGATTACTACACGTATCCTCTCTTTAAATTTTATATGATATCTGAATTTCAATCAGTTTTTTTACTAACAGGAAAGAGACAGCAACTAATTGGAAATGATTTATTCAATTCAGTAATGATAACGATGTCACCAGCAAGAATTATATGAAAGATACCAATTTAATTATTTATGCACGTAATATAAATTACAAGAATATGTAGAAATAAATAAAGTATACTTTGTTGCTGTTGTTAATATTATGTGAACATATTCATCGTTGCTTTGTCGAGACCTCATCACACGTCAACAGAACATTTCTTTTATTAGATTATACAGGACAGGATGCTCACTTTCTAGTATAATCTCATCGTAACTTAATTGCTCTTGATTTACTTGCTGTTCTTGTTGTTGTTGTTGTTGTTGTTGTTGTTGTTGTTGTTGTTGTTGTAACTGTTGCTCTTGTTGTAGCTGCTGCACCTGTTGTTGCTGGTGTAGCGGATGCTCTTGCTGTTGATGCTGCTGCAAAATATATAAAGAAACAATGCATCATTCAATTATACAATATTTTCACTTATGAAATCTTTCTATTTAAAAATTTCTCTACCGTATTAAGAATCAAAGAAGCTGCTTCCAACTTCCGAATTATTCGACCTTTTGCCATAATATTAACCCACTATTCGGTCAAGTTGTAATATAGAACTGCTGGACATCATTAGATTGAAAATGCAGATCACAAACGTACTGTTTTATTTTAAATCTGTTGACAGTCATTCACTTCACATACTATTACCATATTTAAATTATTTTCGAAACTTTTTATTTACCATTTATAAAAACAAATTGTAATAATTATTGACTTGACTTCTAGTTTTTAGGTTAATATACCTCCCCGATATATCTACTAAACTCAATATAAAATAAAATTGGTTGATATTTGCTTACTTCACTCGTATTTATTATGCTACATTCATTTGGGACATATGGAACACTAGCGCCACCCCAACTTCTGCCATTTCTTGGACAAATTTTGTCAATTTTCCCGTATGAGTTTGTGCTCCTTATCTAGTCTCCCTGATTCCAATCTTTGGCATTAATTAAAAACAAAAACAAATCGAAAAATAATTCACAGAACCGGGTTTCGCATTGCAAAAATAATATATCTCAATGATACGAAATTGGCTGCATTTTTTCGTAGCACCTGATCCTCCTTAAAGGAAACAGTTTTGTTTTTTGGAACGACCAATTTTACCGGAAATTTTGATCCCTTCCTTATAATCTCGTTAAAATATTTCGCGACAAATATTAACTTTTTGAAAAAACACGTGCCAAGTTGTTTACCGAATGATCCATCAGTTACATCCCTACAAGCCCTTTGTTAGCACTAGCGTTTGGATTGTTTGAATACCGGCCGTAAATCTAAGCCTAAATACTGTCGAAACGTTTCCAATATGGTCGTCCCGGATTCATTATGTATACGTTAGATAGGCCCAAGAGGCCAATGAGTAAGCTGTCATTAAATTGGATTTGCATACGCGTCCGTCAACACCGTGATAGATTGTTGACGGTAATTAAATTTTGCTTAGGCGTCATCGATCGCTCTCGGGTTTATAAGGTCTTAAATGGGAGCCGCGAAGAAATTCAACTTCTCAACTTCAACACGAAGTATTCCCAATTGACGCGTACAGGTACCGTAAAAGTACGGCTAGCTTGAAGGTGATGGTGTGTGTGTAAATAAGCAATGAAAATGTCAGACAGTTATGGATGTAATGCCCTTAAGGCTGAGTAAAAAGTTACCGAAATCAACCGCTAAACTAAATCCAAACTCGGCAAACGTTGTTAATGCTCTGACTGCCTGTCAAAAAAAAACAATGAAAGCCGGGGTTTGTTTTGAACTAATCCTGTTGGGGAAAGGGTTTGTAATATTTATAATATTTTTTACAAACAGCAAAATCCTCAACAACAGAAAGAAATGATCTTAACTTAGAAATTGGCATGGAAAAAATATTAATTTTCAAAATTGCACTTAATACAATAAAAAATTGGATTCACGTAAATTCATTAATTTCTTCATGAAATTTCTTTGATTGTAGAAAACCGTTATTGTTAAAGAAATAAATTATACAGGGTATAACTAAAATCCTTTGACAAGCTTTAATGGAGGACATTCTAAATAACAAATAAACATGAAAATTTTCTAAAAATAAATATCCTGAATTAGTGAATTGTTTCATTTTTAATTAATGAAAAGCTATACACATCACAATAACGAATATGTGGCATGTACTGTGTGTGTGCAAATGCTTAGTAGATTAATTAAAACTAAAATCTCATTTTCTAGAAATTTTTTTAAAATTTATCTTATAGTACCCACCATTAAAGTTTGGCCAAGCGTGCTGTTGGTCTTCATGCGGGAATTAAAAATTGTATGACAAATACCCTTTTTTTAATTAGATGTGTTTGTTTTACAGAACGACTGAATGTGCTTTACGAGAAAAATTGGACCAGGCTGGTAACAGAACAACTAAAGAGGTTCGAAAGGGCCGTAGTGGAGTCGGGAAAAATGGATGGGTCTTCCTCCTCCATTGGGCCTCATTGGAGCTTCGGGGAGGCGTTGTTATATTCTGTCACTCTACTCACCACAGTGGGTGAGAATTAAATTTGTACTATTTTTGTATAAAACATCTCTATGATTGATTGAGTCTGGAAAAAATTGAAGTGAACTGAAAAATGAACAATTTTTTTGCGTATTCTAACTAATGACTTTATTCCAATTAACAATTTATACCTTGATAAGTTGCCTTAATGAACACTAAACAATCAGTAGCGAAGATATGTGCAATTGCATTAATTAATTTATTAAAAAAAAAGTAGTTTGGCTCTGCACCAAATAAAGTTAATTCACAGTTTTCAATTTCAAATGAAAAATGTCGTTATTTTTTATATCTGCGCAGCTTTACGGCAGATTCGATTATTTAATTTTACTTCCTAGAATTCTTTTAAAAAAGTATTTCGCAATACATATTTAAATTATAATACGTATATCGTATGTCTTTCTGTTTAACATTATTTTCATATATCTTTATTTTTACGTAAATATATTAGTTTTTTTTATTAGTATATTGTTTGTTTCGTTTTATTTGTCGTGTTTCAATTAGGCACCTTGATTATCCCCATCTTCTAATTGGTTTATATTATTGGATGGAGTAAAACAAATAAGTAAGTTTCTGTTTTTAGGTTATGGCAAGCTATCCCCAAAAACAGCCTTGGGAAAGGTGGTAGCAATGATCTACGCAATAGTGGGGGTTCCCCTAATGCTAATCCTCCTGTCCGCCCTTGGCAGCGTGTTGGCCTCAGGGGCAAGAAAAGGCTATTCGAAGCTATGCTGCAAACACGAGCACAAATCGAAGATCAAAAGTCCTTCCGTGGGATACCACAAGGCCCCTGCCAGTCCTTCGGGAAAGCACTTCTGCAAAACACACGAAGGTAGCCCTAAAATCCGATTTAACCTTTCCACAAATAATTAACTCTTCATGTCTTCTTCTACAGACACAGCTTCGATCCAGATCGCCTCGAGCCACAGCACCCCCAACCACACCGCCGGTTGCAAGCCCAACCACCAGTACATCGAACACCAAGAAGTGCCAAAGCGGGCCATCTTAGCCACCGTACGGTCAAGCCACATGAGGGGCCGCTGCAGACAAGGCCCCGTTAGGCAAATGCTAGCCGACCCCCCCATGGCCGTGTGCCCCACGCATTCGCACGGCACCCCCGTCAAGAACACTCTCAACAGTTCCATCGTCGGGATATCGACTTCTGATCTGGACGACACTGACGACACAGATGAAAACGAACACATGTAAGTAAATTTAACATATTTTTTTAATTCGTATTTAGAACGTACATGTCGTAGTTAATTAATGTGCTTAAGATATAAAGAACTTGATGAAATTAAATTTGAGCTTATTATTATTTTATTTATTTTTTCATTTTGAAATTATCAACGAAACGCTAATTTTGATTTTAATTTTTTTTAATCAAAATCGGATAGGGCGGAATTTTTTATAAGGTACTATTTTTCTTGAAATGTTATTTTGATAATATTAGAGAGATAATTATAATTTGGTATGTAATATTGAGTTGGATTAGTATTCCTTTTAGTTTTGTAAAATTACTGTAGAGAAATTCGCCCTAGAGTGCTTTGCTTATACATTTGTTTACTCATTTGTTTCATGATATTTATAGAATATGTTCTGTTTCTATCGTGTTCTTAAAGCCAAGAGATTGTTCTATACTATACTGTTCTTAGAAACCCATGGAAATATCTGATTGCCATGATGTAGGTATCATCACGTGATATGGTTTATTTCTTTGTTTTTACAGAAATATAAAATTATTCACATTCATAAAGAGTGCTTTGAAAACAAAACATATAATTATTACTTCAAACAAAATTTTAACAATTCAGTTCAATTTGCATCAACACTGTCAAGTTTAAATAATCTAAAACATATTTTTCACATGAAGAAGAAATATGCTTCAAATTTAACGCCTATTTCATTTGAAGAATATCATTTCTTCGTCATTGTCATTGAAAATTTTATCGAACTGTCAAAAGTGTCAAAATTTCATGTTAAGATAATAATCAGATGTTTTGTTTTCAAAGCACTCTTTGTAAAATTGGATAATTTGGTGTCTTGATGAAAACCAAAAAGTGAATCATATCACATGAAAAAAAATGCTCTGAATAAAACAATGTGCAAGAAAAACAAAAGTTGGGCGTCGTATTTTCTTTTTGGTAGATGCCATGGCTAATACGACTACAAATTTGAATTCTATTTTCGACTAACAAATCAAAATTTTTGATTGTCAATTATTTCAAAGTAATAAGGACAAAATTATATAATTGTACATTAAACGCTTGTGTGTAACCAGCTATCTTTATGTTTTTTTTATTAAAAATATATATTTAAAAACAATTTCGGTTGGGACAGAGTCAGTCCATAAGCATAGTGCAGTTTTTACAAATGTCTCCCTTTACAGCTGCACCCACGACACGCCGTCCAGGATCCCCCTGATCTGGCGTCCTCCTGAGGGTCGTCATTCCCCCACGCCGCCCCCCTCACAAACACCGTCAGTGCCTGCCATCCTAGTGCTAGTCATCTTCGTATCGTATGTGTGCACCGGCGCCGCCGCCTTCTCCTCGGCCAGCGGCTGGAGCTTCCTGGACGCCATCTACTTCTGCTTCACGGCCCTCTCCACCATAGGGGTGGGCGACCGGCTGCTCCAGAGCTCCGAGCTGCAGGCGCAGATGCAGCTGTTCGCGTGCTGCCTGTACCTCTTCCTCGGGCTGGTGGTGGTGGCCATGTGCTTCAGTCTGGTGCACGAGGAACTCACCGTTAAGTGCAAGCAGGTGGCGAACAATATGGGACTGCTGCGGCGTTAGCGTTTGTCTGTGATTGTTTCGTTTCGAGGTTCTCGTTTATATTTCGTAATAAATAAGTCATTTGTAGCACCTGAGACTTATTTGTTTCCAGATCACTTTCCCGATCCTCCCGTATCCTCCTAACAAAAGTATCATCTCTGTAAGTTTTTTATTTCGACTTTAAGAAACGAGTTTCGTATTGAAGTTACTGTTAGGACTACCAAAATTAATTGTTGGAAAATAATGCCTCTGGTGTCTTCTATATGTTTTTTAAGTCGGTACGTTTTCAAGACGGTGTTTGCTTTGTAGTTTGCTTTAATTACTTGGGTGTTTGCACCTTTAAAAAAAATTAATGAAATGAACCAAATTGCATCAAATAAAGGATCAGTCGGGGGTTATTTTTCTGAAAACAATTTTGCCTAAGCAATTACGTAACGTAACATTTTAATTTATTTTTATTATAAGGGCCTATTTTTTATTTTATTTCAAATTTGAAATAAAAATGGTTAGCCATTTTTTTTTTTAAATTTAAATCTGACTACGCCACTGGATACTGCTTTTATTGGTATTGTAGTATCGGTTAAATCGCTCGTCGAATTAAACGAATACAGCGCGCCATCTCTTGGTTATTTTCGCCCATAATAAGCTTCGATACAGCTATAAATGCCGAGTAGGCAACGCCACAACACTTACGCGTATGACGGGTGGCCTACCCTGGAGGTAGATATATTATAAATTACTAAGGTTAGGCAACTCGTAATAAACAGGTGTAGAGCACTAAGTAGAAAGACAATAAAGTGGCAGTGTATTTAATAACGCCTTTATAATTTTATTTTTGTCCGCTGCATTTTTTGAAAATTTGAAGGTAACTTGATGCAGGTACGACTTGTAGAATTGGAATGTCCATGGTGTAGATGAAAATTCACAAAATCTTTTACACATAGAAAATACCAATAAACGAACATCAATAGTTTTAAAAATTGTTCAAATCAGAAAAATGTATATACTTCAAAAACATTAAAAAAAGTTTATAATTTGCATTTTTTCACCGAGAATTAATTAATTAACTTGTTTATTAAAGTTTTTACGTTCAAGATTAAAAAGCACAATTTTCATCAGGATTTCTTTTTTGTGACATATTTTTTATTTCCTTTCCAGCTACCCGAACACATATATTCTATATGATTTTCCATATTTTTTTTTGTTTCTGCGACCTAAACCTACTTTTTACTTTATATTTTTACATTTTTCATCCATACTTTAGAAACAAAATTAGTATTCTATTTCAGTATAATTTTTTATCAGACGAGAGCAATGCAAATTAATTTTCTTTTAAATTAATTCTCGGTCTTTATTTTCAATGAAAATTGCACCCTTTAACACTTCTGCACGTCTATTTTTTTTTTTAATTAAAAACGAATATTTGATGTCCTACAACTTCTACGGGAAACGGTTTTTCTTAAAATTAAAAAAAAAAGTTGCCCGGATGATCGTTTTCGATGGGAAAATCAGTACATCTAAACAAGTTTTCTAAACCTGCCAGCCAAATATTACAATTCATTCTTTTCCTTACATCAAAACAGCAAATGTAATACTTTGTACTTGTAAAAACAATACAGGGTGTAATTGTAATTTCTTTTTTTATTAAGTTTCTTGGCCCTGATTTCAATATTTTATATTAAAATTCTCTTTGTCAAAATATTTCCAATTTAATTTTTAGCAGCCACTTATGAAACAAAAAATCTTCATTGAAGTTATAAAAATTGTTCCCCCGAATTTCGTCAAATTGCCGTGTTATTTAACAAAAATATAATCAAAATACCAAACAGAAATTTTTTTTAGACGCCCTGTATCTCAATAACCAAACCGTTGCGGACTCATGTTCATATGAACCTTTTTTTTAATTAATCAAAGATTTACCCTTTAAAAGTTTGTACAACTACTTAATAAACACGCTGTATATTATGTTTCCACTATTTTGCGATCTTGATTAGTTATCCAAGTCAAGGTTTTAGTGGGATAAAGATCAATAAATAAAAGAACACTATATTTTAAATCATTGCCAACGTTTCGGTGTTATTTTACACCATCCTCAGGGCTCTAAA
>NW_019416591.1:265474-270775 GCF_000390285.2 Anoplophora glabripennis
TATGGCTAGAAATTGGCCTCAATGATTTGGGATCGAGGGGGATTATCCCTCTTTATCCTGCCTCATCTCGTGTAGGCCTGGACAGCCTTCGTAGGTGGGCCCCATCCGTCGTCTACCCCGACCGCAAATGCGGCCGGTGTAGGCGCTTTGTGGGACCTCCTTTTGTCCTGGCTGGGCCCCGCCGGCTAGGGCCCTTTCTTCTGGCGCTCTTCTTGCTTCGCCGGCTCGTCTGTGTAAACCCCGGGGGTGGTGTCATGTTTGTGTGGTATGGTTGGGTAGGGTAGTGCGGCTATGCAGCCTGGGATGCGCTTTGCAACTGTCAACGAGGAATATAAAAGTAAATATGCTCTTTTCACATTGAAAGTTTATGTTGGGCAACTCGCTAAATTCAATTCTTTTTAGAATTGGAGAAAATGGTAGTTGACAAACTCCCAATAACTCATTATGAACGGTTCCTAGGGAACGGTTCTAATGAAACGGTTCCCATAAGAACGGTTTCAAAGGAATGGTTTCATAAATAACGACATCCTATGACTTGAGTCTTTAACTCCAACTTATTTCTACTGATTCTTAACCTTTGACGTTTGGGGAGTAAGATACGAATGCAATATCGATAATTAACGAAGCAAATGTACTAATACAAAGGTTCAAGGGTTTAGGTACCTATGGATTGGTTTAAAATTATGCAGTTGTAGAGGGCAAAGTACTTACGTTAATTCGGGGGACAGGTAACGTAATCGTAGGCATGTCAAGTGGTAGAGCTGCGAAAATGTAAATAACAACCTAACCTAATAATAAGAAATACCTGTATATGTCGTGGCGTAGCAATGTATTAAGGTTAAAAAAAGGCCTACTAAGGTAAAATAACGGTTTGCCGCGACCCTACAAGACGTCTTTCGCGTTTGGCATGAAATTATTTTGACGTAATTAATCTGACGTTTCTAACGACATTAGATTTTTCTCCGAGTGGGCGTGTCTTATAGCTTCAATCTTTACGGCTTGTGAAATGGCCGTCTGTCGTCGAGGAGACCCCAAAAGAAAGGCAAAATTACATATAAAAATGCAAAAAGAACGTTATAAAAATGCCCCTGAACGACTAAGGACGAACGACTGGGCATATAAGTTTTGTTCCTGGAGGCATTCCCCACATTCAGTCAAAATTTCACGTCAATCGGTTCAGTTATAAAGAATTCGGAGGTAAAAACCCTGAGTAACTGGACTAATACCCTCCTTCTAAATTTTATCAACTTAAACGTCAATTAACAGTTAATATCTAGAGGCAAAACTGTGAGATACAAACTTGGCCATCAAGGCCTCGTACTCGGCCTGCCTCTCCCCAATGTCCTGGTCGTATTTGATGATCCAGTTCTGCAGTTGGGTCTCCGCCTTGAACCTCTTGGACCTCGAGTTTTTCTCTATGCCCAGGTTCTCCTCCAATAGCATCTCGTAGTCTTTGACCACCTGCTTCGCCTCCTCCGCCAGAAGCATCTGCTTCTCCTCGCTTATTACCGTGCGGTTCATCATTTCCTTCTCCGAAGCCGACCTGAAATCCATGTTCCATTTAATTTAAAGACTAATTTTATCCGACCAACATGAAGCACATGCTTATAATCAATGAAATATCTCATCGTTTGGTAATTACTACATAATTTCCGTATTTCCAATGGTACAACTACCAAAGAGATACATATTTAATTGATAAGCATGCCGTTTTCTTTGGTTGGACAAATTTAGTCGCGGGGAAGTTTTAAAATTAAACAAAACATAGACTCAGTTTTAGAATAGGTTTTAATAATAATACAATAATGAAAATTAAATGCGTGAATAGAAATATAATAATTGAAAGGATAATAAATTAATTGTGGATTTACATCATAGTCTTACAGGTTATACTCCACTTTGTACAGGAAGTCCTCCTTGACCTTCTCCATCCTCTTGTTGTACATCGTAAAGACTGCCACCTTTTTGTTCAGTTGATCCCCCAAATCCTTCCTTTGCTTTTCCAAACGTGCCTCTAATTCTAGGCAGTTCCAATATTTTGATTTTTAAATAAATCTCTAAAGGTCTTTAAAACTAAGGCATATTAAAATTATTTTCATGTTTTTTTTTTTGGCTAAAAGTTCTGACTTTAAAAATGGATTTTTAAAAGGATTGTCAAAAGTTGATATTGCCTAAGCTCGGCGTAACGTGGCTTGTAGTTATTTATGAAGGTTTTTTAAAATTTGCAAATTAGGCCTGGTAGGACATTAAAATTATTTCAGTTTTACAACATTCACTATTATTATTCCAGTTTCCTTTAAGCAGGTATCCATCTTCAGATAAAAATTATTTACATTTACTTGTATGCATTTACGTAAAGTCACATAATAATAATAATTGTGTTTGGAAGATTACACAGCCACACAAAAAATAAAAAAGTTGGGTATACTTTTTATGCGACATATATTTTTCGTAGCAATTTGGCCTCCTGAACACGAATCTGGAGTCAGAATTGGCCCATCACGTCACAATTTTTTCCTANTCAGGCATTGTGTAATTTTATAATTTTTTAAATAATTGTATTTTGTTAAATATTTTCTTTGAAAGGTACTGACAAAAAATTTGGGAAATGGAGGGTCTCTAAAAAACGGGAACTGATCGTACAGTTTCCATTTTTGGAACCTGGAAAACTGTTCAAATCTATCTAGGATACTTTTTGATCAAAATTTGCTAAAAATCTGGATGGTTTCGTTGAAAACAGAAAAGTTCTTCAAATATTAATAACAGTCCAATTTTTTATAGCAATGATAACACCCATTTATAGAATTTATTCATTTATAGAATGTTATTTTCTTATTATTCTCCAATATTAATGATTTAGAATTAACCAGTATAATGTGTGGGGATTCTATTAAGCATAAAAAATACACCCAAGATATAAAATAGGCATCAGTTTATTTCCACTCTCTTGAATCAATTTACATATACACGAATATTGCAATCTTTAGTACTCGGTATATCTCTAGCTCCTTACTAGTACAAAATTACGAAGGGACAGAGATATACGTAATACCAAGCTGACGAATTAAATAATTATATTAGTTTTAAAAATGACTAGCTTAAAATATTCTTATTTACTTTTATTTTCCAGCAGCGCCTTTTCCTTTACCCTTACCGCCTTTTCCTAAAGGGAATCATTTTATGGATTAGTTGACGTATCACTTTACGAAGTAGATTTCTTACCACCTTTACCCTTTCCTAAAAAAAGAGTAGCGTTTGAGAAACGTATTCAAAAAATAACTTTAACAGTCTCCTTACCTTTTTTACCCTTCTTTTTGGCCTTTTTCCTTTGGACGTACGCCCTCCAGGCTCTCTGGATGACCCTGGCGCAGCGACTCTGCAACAGGTGGAAGGCCATCTCGTTGTAGATCCTCTCCTCCTCCTCCGCCTTTTCTTCCATCAGGAACGTGTATTCGTGTTGTTGGTCGTCGAATAGGTCATGCAACGCATCCATTTCCTCCCTCTCCTCTTCGAACCTAAAAGATAAAAAAAAAGCTTACTAACACCTTTAGGGTGTCCCAAAAATAAGTGCTAAAATATTTTCCTCGTCAGAAGCAACAGGTCTCGTCTAACAATTGACTATGGATTAAAAAAATATTTAATAGCGTATGGGAATGCTTTATGTAATTAACCACTATTTTAAAGTTTTTTACTGGACTCCGTGTCAAATGTAAGAAGTACGAAGAGGTATAGCAGTTGTGGCTGTGCATCATGTCAGGTTTGGGAAAGAGAGAATCTGTTGTATGATGTTGGCTTACAGTGAAAGCCATGGGTACTCTTGTAAGGCTCATACAAAACAGGCACAAAGCACCCCGCAGTGTTTTTATGAAAATTTGGGCTCACTTAAATTGGTTCAAATTGTGGTAAGTTGTTGATTTTGTATTACGGACCGAAAGTCTCCACAGTCTTCTCAGTTAACTGTAATAAATAATATCTCTAAGTATCAATAAGTGAATTGTATAATGAAATAATCAATCTTATGGTTCAAAAAAATATTATTAGAAGCGACAAGAGGTTTGGACAAAAAATTCAGCTGACTTTTCATAATCATGCTGCAATTTAAAATCATACGTTTAGAAAAAAAAAATCCTATGAATTTTTTGAAGGCCGTAAACAAACTGTTTGTGATATATTTTACAAACTTTTTAATTCATTTTGGAAAGCATTGATTTGCCTAATTGAATACTCAAATTTGTTAAAAGCTCATGGTATTGTCTGTCAGTTGGTTCGTGTGCACAAGAAAGAAATTTTATTAAAAAATAAAATCAAATTCGAAAAAATATCTGAAGACAAAAGAGTTGTATTTTCAGATTCTTAATCCAAAACAAACTTAATAAAAAACAGTGGAGTGCTGTAAAACTTATAATAATAATCAGTGTTGCTCTCCGGGACGCCACTGAAATAAATAAATAAAATCTAACTACGTTAAAAGATATATTTTATTATTATAAACAAACCTAAATAATTTCAATGAAATTAATAAAAAAACGATTGTTTATGAAAATTTCATCACCAATGCTTACCTATATTACTTTTTAATTTATTTTTTTTATGACTCCGCACCTCAATTGTTTCATTTTCCGCAATAATACCAAACACCCTGTAAATAAACGAAGGCAATATAGCCCAGTAGCTGAAAATATAGTAATACCTCCGATTTTTTTATAACTGCATCGATTTTTCTCAAAATTTAGAATTAGGCTCATTTTACACCCCACTTCAAAACTTATATATGCGCTAGGTGTGCTTTTTGTTCTTAAGGGGTGAAAATCACCCCTTATCGGAAAAAAAAGAAAAAATACAAAGGACCCCGCAATAATCTTATGGAAATTGGGTTTCTGTCAAATTGTCTGAATTTTTGATATGTTGTAGATTTTGTCATCCTGAACAAAAGTCTCCATGGGCACAAAGTGCCAAAATGAACATTTTGGCAGCTACGGAGCTGCCAAAGCTCCCCTGACCCGTTGCAAAACTATTCATTTTCAATACTATTTACAGATGTCAAAAGCATATTTTAATTATTCTAATATATAGGGTAATGTTTTTGAGGTCACTGGATTCAACCCTCATGTCAGATTGGACAAATTGACCGTTGACAGCTGTCAATACACTGTCAACGAAGAATAGAAAAGTAAATATTCTCTTTTCACATTGAGAGTTTGGGCTTTTGAGGGAGCTGAATTCAATTCTCATGCCAGATTGGCAAAATTGACAGTTGACAGCTGTCAATTGACTGTCAACGAGGAATATAAAAGTAAATAT
>NW_019416591.1:277492-322448 GCF_000390285.2 Anoplophora glabripennis
ATGAAAATCTGGCTCCAGATGTGTGATTAATGAAGGTGAGATCAACCAGCAATCCTTATGATGCCAAATTTTACTGAAATCGGTGGATTTCAAAAAAGTACACCCGCCATATTGGATCAGCCATCTTGAATTTTTACAATGTGAATTCATATTCGTAATCAGCGACCCAAAAAACCCCTTTATACAAAATCTGGTCAAAATCCGCTCAGAATTTGAGGTTAGAAAAAAAACCACACGTTCTAGCACAATTCTGACAGTGGATTTGAATTCAGCAGAGTCTTTTACATGAAAATGTACTATTTGATGTGGAAATACATTTTTTTCCAAATTTTCCCAGTAAATTTTCATCAATTTTTCACTATTTTTCACAAGTTTTTTGAGGTTAGGAAAAAATTGTGACGTGATGGGCCAATTCTGATCCCAGATTCGTGTTCAGGAGGCCAAAATACTACGAAAAATATATGTCGCATAAAAAGTATACACAATTTTTTTTTTGTGTGGCTGTGTTTTCAATTTTGAATTTTTTTAATTTATACTGAAATTTTTAATTAAACATTCTAAACTCAATTATTGTGTGATTTTTAAGGTAATTAATAATAATAATAATATTTTTAATGTATGTACATTATAATAAGAGTTGCAAAATTGAGGTATTTTTTTCACTCGTTTCACGAAAAAATAGTTTCAGAAATATTTACTAATACGCAACAGTGAATTTTTTGGCGTACCTATTAGGAAAGAAAGATATGCCCATGTTTAATTTTGACAAGTGAAACTATTTTAGAGAAGTCCAGGTTTGTATATCAAAATGTATTTGTAAAATTGATCTTGTCTGCTTTTTAAATTTCAGACATTTCAAATAAAATAAGTTATAGGTCTAAATATAAAAGAGTACGAAAATATCTCAAAATACTTTTAAGATACAATGAAAATAAAATATTTAGCGTCCTTCCTTATAAAGGCTTACCTTTGATAGTGGCAATGGCCAAAACGTTATGCTTGTACGCCTGTCTCAGTTCCTTATCCTTGGCATCTTCCTCTTCTCCTGTCTCATAAATTATCTCCTTCGACACTTCCTTCAACTCCTCCATAATGTTCAAGAATTCGGCGAGGCTTTTATCGATATTACTGTAGGTGGGGTCCTTAACCAACTGCCTGATGCACTTATTGTTGAAGAATACGTTGATCATTTGGCTGATTTGCGGATTCGACATCGCACTTTGACTAGTGTTGTGCTTGGCATATCTATTAGGCTAGAATTATAATAATGAGTTCATATCCTTAAAAATATATCCATTTACCATTTTGTGTAAGTTAATGTTTTCCAAAACCTCAGAGTAATCGGGGCAGTTGTTTTTCTTGTAACCGCTCACATTGTAAATTCCCCCATATTTGTTTAGCAGCCGGAAAACGAAGTAAGCGTCTGGGGGCTGCAAATACTTTTTCAGAATTTTTGCTTCGTTTTCCAAGAAGGTAGGTAGATACATCTGAAGATAAATTAGGGAAATCGGCGGGTTGAACTTGAGAGAGGATAACATATTTAAATGTGGTAGTGTACCACCAAACTTACCATAACTTTTATAACAGCCAACGTTCTATTCAAAACGTACATGACCCTGTCCATTCGAACCTTCAGGTCCATCTCCATGGGAGTGGGCTCCTTATCCGCATACTTTTTGACGATTTCCTTGAACTCATCGTCCATTTCCACATCTTTCAGTATATCTTGCGCGAATTTCGGCATGCTGAACCTTCTTTATCACACCAATTTTTTTCTTCCAATTAAATGACAAACATTACACAAACATAATTAATTCCAATACATAACAAATGAACTCAATTTGATTACCATAGAAACGGTTTTCATTGCTATGGATACGCATATATTGTTTGAGATCGTTATTCACACCAAGAGAACTGTACTTTTTCTGTAGTAAGTTGCAAGTGAAAATTAAAAAAAAATGGCCGGGGGAAAGAAAAAATCCGCCGCTAATAAGCTTGCCAAAATGAGTGACGAAGAAAGGGCTAGATATTTGCAACACAAGGCTGACATGGAAGAGGAAGCTAAGAGAAGGAAAGAGCAATTGATCGCTACGTTTATGAAGGTAAATTTGATCAAACCTTAAAAATGTTTAGTTGACATATGAAGTGACATCTGCCCATATCAAAACATGTATTGTTAATATATGGGGATAAACTGTTAAAAGCGGAGATATTGATTTACTTTCAGAAAAAAATAAAAAAAGAGGATGCATTCTCGAGGCTGAATTTGGCAAAAATAAACCAAAACTGGCACCAAATCCTTCGCAGGGCAAAATGCCAAGAGATGAAAGAAAACGTAGGGGTAAGCTATGTCCTCTTCGAAATAGTGGTATATACACTTTCATTTTATAACTTAATGTCTAGCACTTGAAAGAGTGGATCGACCGGTTGCTTAACTTCAAGAATCTCACCATTTCAAAGCTAATGGAAGAACTTGAGGATGCCGAAGGACAGTACTCGAATAACTTCCAATACCACTCGACTCATATCGACAACATTATAGGTAATAAAAATAATTTTAGTCAAGTACATTTCTTGTGAGGTGTAAATAATTATTAATTATTTTATTATTAGAACTATCAGGTACCTGTTATTCCAGAATACCAACACGAATATATTGAAAAGCTTCAACAGCAGTACGATAAAGATTTGTGTGATTTACTGGAAGCAACTTGCACTGAAAATGAATTACTTTCAAGAAATGCTCAAATAGAGCACGAACATCTCATGACTATATTGTATGGACAACAAACGGAAGGAAAGAAGGTCTTGACAAAACAGTACGAGTGCTATATGGTGCAACTATATGAAACTGAACATAAGGTACTTAACTATATTACTGATATATTACTACTAAGCTTTGAAATTAAAAGCAATTATTAATCACTGAAAGGTTATTGCGAATACAGCTTCCAAACGAAACAAGTAATTTCGAAATTGGATTGTTTATTAAGGAAATAAATGTTGCCACATAATTTATTCAACACAATGTAGGAATATGTACAATATAACCCATAAACTATAACAGAATAACTATAAATAATACTTTATTCACAACTATCACACTTTCGTAATTTAGATTTCTACATCTTAGAAGGGCAGGTTTCCCGCTGGCCAGTCCTCACAGTTCATTCTACCCTTGTTTGCTAGACAACTCACCAACTGAGTGGAATATGCACAAGAATCCATGTTCTTATCTGAAAAAAATAAAATGCGCACGGTTAAAAAAGCACATCATCCATGAATAAAATAGTTTTGTTCATATTGCTTCTGTCGATTGTTTTAGGCAACTTTAAATTCAAATCGCATCTTTTCTTGTTTCGGTTTTTATGTTGCGCCATCTACTGTTGATGGATCTCACTAACAAATACGTTTCTCAAAATTGAACAACATTGTAATGATCTCTGTCCTATATTTGTTAGGAATGACCTACCGAGCGGTAGATTAACAGAATGTTGAAGTCGTTCATAAGAGCCTAAGCCATTGGCATCCAGAGGGCGCCTCGGATAACATTTTTAAATTCCGCGAAATATACGTTTTTTGTTACTTATTATATTTGCCACTTTTATATAATATTATACTTTACAACGGAATTAAATAATAATTTACCCTTATTTCTGGCATATATTGTAGACCTGCCATATTTGGGCGAAATCCCGACCAAGGTGGCACCAAGACGCCGACAACCTAAACTCAACTACAATAGTTACCTACTTATCATACTTAGATTTCTACATTGGTTTTCTTAACTTTATATAAATTTTATTTGGGTTTTTGGTGTTTATTTCGCAGTTCCTCCTTATTTAATTTATTATACTTAAAAAAAAATTGTTTTAAAGTTTACAATGCAAATATTTCTGAATTTGTAGACTAATTTAACTTAAAGTTTTGTGAAACATCAAACATCATTGTTAAACTAATTTATCTTACTAAATACGCCTGATTTTACGCATTATTTTATTATTTATTTGATCTTGATCCATACCATTTTTGAAATTTCTATTTATTTAACTGTTATTAAACCCTTAAATATCAAAAACTCACCCTGATCCATCTGCTGAAAACAATCGCCGGCGGCTTCTTGTAAAAATATACTGAGCTCACGTTCCGTTACATTTTTGAGTAGTCCCTCGACAATTTTGGAATGGTCCGGGAGTCCGTTATCATCCGTCTTAAAAAAAAGAGCAAGAGATGCGTATTTTTATTACATGTTCGTCATTTTCCTTACCATTCCCAATTGTTTAAATACACACTGCACGATACAGGTGTCTCCAAATTCCGAATTGCTGGGGGTGGTGGACTCATCTGGTTGAACGGTAGATTTGTCGTTTTGTTCTTCAGTTGGGGGTGGAACTGTTTTTGGTTGAACGTTCGAAGCCCTCTTCACTACCCTAGTCAACTTAGCGCCTTAAACATACAAATATCATGATATATAGCAGGTCTTATAACTTTGTTTATGGATTTGCTTCGACATCAATATTTTTTCTAGTACTTATGAGGAATAATTACTCACTCTGAGTCTGAGGCTGGTCATCTTCCATAGACGAAGACTCTGACGAGTCTGAAGCCGGCGTCGCTGAAGACGACGCCATTTCCCATATCTTCTCTAAAGTCGCGTTGTTCTTTATGCACGTACTTAAGGTTTTCTTGACATCCTCACTGTTAACTTTGCCGATTCCACACTCCAAAGCCTAGGCGAGGTGAAATTGAGAATAAAATTGTAATTATTTTGAATTTATCTACCTTAGAATATCCCACTGAGCAAAATACCACCAAAAAGAGTGTACTACCTCTCATTTTGTTCTTACGTTCGGGATAACGTCAAATCGTTAACTAAATTAAAACCGCCTCAGTAGGCGCCTATTTATAGTGGCATTGTCGAGAGCTTTCCGTTATTGAAAAAATTAAATTATTAACGGAACAAATGGGAGGATTCATGCCAAATTAGTGCAAATAAACAAAAAATAATGAGGGCGACAATGGGATGAATACAGAACTAATTTGTCAAACAATCGTTCGTTCTTGGAACATCAGACATGAAGATGCGTTTCCGGCGTTTGCACTCGTTTATAATTCCAGTTTGAATTTTATTAGCTGATTATTTTTTTATGTAGTACAGTACAAGCCTAGTACTGGCCACGAATTAGTTTTGTGCGCGATTAGATCTGTCATATTTTTTATTCAACTCATGTAGTTTTTGTAATAATTTAATAACAAAAAAAAGAACTTGTTTTATTTATAAATCAACTAATTGTAAATCCGGAAGACAGCTTCCTATTCCGTGGGAAAAAAATAGGACAAAGCTGTTGATGCATTTGTTAAATGCTATTGCTCCGGACTAGCAATAGTTGCCCGAAAGGAAAATATCATAATATAAATTACAAAACGGGTATATTTTGAATATACTCTTATGCAAGGTGTTCTAGGAAGGGTTGAAAAGATACAGGTGTTAATGATATACTCTAATAAAGGTAAAAAAAGTCTACTATTTTTTATATTTTACAAAATTTGGTACAAATTACATTAATACAGAAAACAGATTGTAGTAAAATATGTACTAATATCATGAAAACGCATAAACAATCAGTGTTGGGGATATATGCAATCGCTTTAATTAATTTAGTGAGAACGAAGTATGTCTGATATTTTTTGATATCTGTCACAGTCAGAGAAAATTTGATTTCTTATTGCGTTAGAGAAATTTCGTGGTTTTTAAAATTATGTAAAATCATAAGAAAAGCCCGATACTTATTTCCGTAAGTACTCATACACTGCGCGAAATATATTAAGTAGAGATTTATTAACGCCTACAAGATATCTGCTCTATTAAATTCTTGAAAAAATGTCAGCTTTCAAATAGCAATAATACAATTCCGATTAAATTGCAACGATAAGAAAAGGATCTACATTTTTCGCCTCGAAAAAAGAAGTCAAAGTTTCGGTAGATTTTTCGCAATTTTCAATTATTTTGTAATATTAGTCCAATTTAAATAAGCCTTTAAATCGATTTTGGTCAACTTGCCTGAATTTTTGATATGAGTTAGTTTGAGGTATGTTATAACAATATGTGACAGTAATTTTTTGTTCAACCCCCGGCCAAGGGTGAAAAAAGATGAAACAAAGGGGTTTTCAAGATAACTCAAAAAGGGTAAGAGCTAGAAAAAAAAGTTTTTAATGAAAGTTGTAAAGCATACAATTCTACATATGGCCTCTTGATTTTTTCTCGTACTATTAAAATTAACAGAGTTAGGGAGGCTAGAAGTTAAGGGAAGATTTCAGAAATTTAAAAAAATTGTAACAAGCAGAAAAACGAATGAATTTTATATATATATTTTTTCAATCTACTCTAGAAAATGTAAAGAGCCGTATTTTTTTATCTACGGATGAACATATTTACGGGGGGAAATACACCCTCAAAGTTCGCCCCCCAAAACAGTTTTTTCAAAATTTCTGGGGTTCTAATCAATATTTTGAAATGAAACAAAATATAAATTACTTTTGATAAAAAACAAATATTTCGCAAGTGATTCCGTGTTTGGGGGTTGCTACCCTTATTTTTTATTTCAGAAAAACTATATTTTTTATTTATAAAAAATCATATTTACTCAAAAAGAATTAAAAATATGATTTATGTAAACAAATTAAATTGATCTGTTTCGAGGTTTTCGTTAAAATCTCTGTTTAGGAGGGTGAACAACAAATTTGAAATTGTTATAACTTTCTTATTAAAAATTAAAAAATATATCTATTTCTGTGAAAAGAAAGGTTACGTTTTTAGAGTGGATCGAAAAATAAAGTTACAAAATTCATTCATTTTTCTGCTTATGATTTTTTAAAATTTCTGAAATTTTCCCTTAACTTCTAGCCTCCCTAACTTTGTTAATTTTAATAATACAAGAAAAAGTCAAGAGGCCATTTTTATGTAGAATTGTATGCTTTACAATTTTTATACGAGTTATCTTGAAAAACCCCTTTGTTTTATCTTTTTTCACCCTTGGCCGGGGGTTGAACAAAAAAATACTGTCACTTATTGTTATAACAAATCGCAAACTAACTCATATAAAAAATTCAGACAAGTTGACCAAAATTTCGATTTAAAGGCTTATTTAATCGGACTATATGCGCACAATTTGCACAGGAAAGTACAACTCAGAGAAAATTTTAAGTCCAAAATTGGTCACTTAAGTGCATTACTGTATGATTTATTGAAACTTGAAAAAATTGCTTTTTTTCGAAGAAACTCAATTTTTGCAAAAACTCAAATAATTTGCAATTTTAAAAAAATGCAGTTCTTGCAAAAGACACATTCTGAAAGTTTTGTAAAACAATATTTTTTCGGTTTAAAGAAGTCTAAAAAAATGCAATTTTTAGCCTTTTTTCAAAATAACTAATACATTTGTTTATCAATTGATATCGGGCTAAGCTCAACATTTTTGGTATAAAAAGTTCTACAATTTTTCTTAAAACATTTTTTATAATTTTTATGTGTCTTTGTTTATTGAACTAAACTGGTAATAAGTTCCCTACTTACCTTTAAAGGCTAGATAAAAAATGCCAGATAAAATGTACCTATTCATTATAAAAAGGTGCCCTCTTGTTTTAGTGGAGCTTGATGCATCAATTTAAGGTAGTAAAATCAATTTAGCAAAAAAAAAATTGGCCGATTTCCCTTTCGAATCCGACGTTAAATCATACTCGGGCTGTACACTGTCAGGGCCGCAGCTAGGGGCGGGCGGCTCGTTACAACTTCGGATATTCCGCTAGAATACTAGCCTGCGTAGACGCCCCCTGGCTACGGTCCAGGTACCAAACTTTGAGGACGCGATGTAAAAATCTCCTGTTCACTTTTTCTGCCTCTCCTAGTTCAAGGTGCAGCTTTCCCAAAAGCAGAATTCCCGCGAGGCGATGTGCGGGGCCCTCTGGCGGCAGCTAGCGACCGTTGTGCGGCTGTACGTGCAACAGACGGACTCCAGGCGGATGCACCTCGCCGAGCTGCGGGGGCTCGACGCCGAGAGCGCCCTCGAAATAGCTGAGAACGAGGAACGCATGAAGCGACAGGAGGTGAGTGGGTTGCTGATTGTAAATCAGCTGGGGTGAAATATATGTATTACGTTGTTTCTGCATGGAAAGATAATTTTCTCACAACTCTAAAGTGAAAAAAATTGCATTTGCTCCCGGAGGTCTCCAAACTTCGTATTTCGAGGTAGATGCGGAGAAAATTAACATGTGTAATACAGGGTGGCCCGGAAATAAGTGCCTAAATATCGCGTCAAAAGCAACGACTTTTGTGTAAACGTAAACTCCTATTTTTGTAACGCATTTTTTTACCCACTAAAATATTTGCTAACACCAACTAATTTCTGCTTCTTTTTGATATTTATTCATACAAGCTTTTCAGCTTAACTCCAGTGACGTGTGACGAAAATTTAAAAATAAAAAAAATAAGAAATGAAACTTTAAAAACCAAAATGTTTTTGAAAGATAAATTATTAGACATAAATTCTTGCTTTTGATGAGTAAAAGAGATGTTTAAAACTTGGCATTCATTTCTGGGATACCATATTTAAACAGTTGATATTATAAATTACATTATGAAAAAACATTTAGTATCAAAATTTTTGTATTTCGAAATTTATGTATTACAAAATAACATTTGCTTTCGTTTTAGTTTCCTTTACCCACGTACAGCATATATGTGTAGTGTGATGTTGTCAACATGATAATTTGTGTTATAACGAGCGTTCAAATAAAAACGTGGTCGAAGTTGGCTCTGACACATTGGACGTAGGGAGCTTATAGCGACCAACTTAACCTCATTTCTCAACGAGCTGTATAGCAGCTGTCAGTTTCAATAACGTTAATGACTACATAACTTTATTTTAAAGAATAATCGTAATAACAATAACAAACAATTAAAGGAGCTGCGGAAAGTGTCCCCCTCCTTGTTATAACAATAAATTAAAGCAGCTGCTGAAAGTGTCCCCCTCCTTGTTCCAAGCACTTTTCACACCTGTTCCTCAAATAATTAAAGAAATTTTCTAAGATGCTCGGGGTATTGTTAATTTCACGAATCTTGTCTATAAGTCGAGCCTGCAGATGGTTTAAATCAGGAATAGGCAGTTCAAAAATAGTGTTTTTAAGGTAAGGCCACAAAAAGAAATCACACGGCGTAATATCACATGACCTCGGTGGAAATTCATGTTCAGCATTGAGACTTATTAGTCGATTTTGGAAAACTTCCCTCAACATATTCATCGTCTCGCCTGCCGTATGTGCCCTTGCGCCATCTTGTTGAAAGTAAAAGTTTGTAATTTCGTTTTCTTCCAGCTGGTTAACAAAAGGAGCGATAATTTCTTCTCTATACCTTTGCGCAGTAAGAGTACCATTAAAAAAAATAGGTCCATAAATCCTCCTTCGATTGAGAGCACACCAAACTCCAATTTTTTGAGCGTGTAGAGGGCCCTCGACAAAAAAGTTATCTGGTTTTTCAGAAGACCACATTCTCATATTCTGTGAGTTTACGTAACCACTTAAATGAAACCAGGCTTCATCAGAAAAAAAGGTGATATTATGAAGTTCACCGTAGTTGTTTAAAAACCATTCACAAAATACAGCCCGTCGCGGAAAATCAACTTCATGAAGTTCTTGCTGACAAGTTAAACGATAGGAGAACAAACGCAAATCTTTTTTTAACACTGTGTGGCAGGTACCGACTGATACTCCCACCATTTGTGATAAAACACGTACAGAAGTTCTTGGCGCATTTTCCATTATTTGTTGGACATTTTCTTTTAATTCTTCAGTCCGCTTTTTAGGTCGGCCGCTTCCTTCTTTTCTTGTTACACTGCCCGTTTCACGAAAAACATTAACACAACGCTGAACTGCACTTTGAAAAATTTTGTACTCAACAACGCCGGGAAATTGATTTTGAAATTCTATGAAACATTCCTCAATAGAATACTTCCATATTCCATCAATCTTGCGTCCATTTCTAAAGTAGGACTCTATGATAAACACTTTTTGTTCTTGAGAAAACACCATTTTAAATGCTTTTTAAAACGAAAATATTCAAATTGATAGCGGCGATATAGCGCTTTGACAGATGACGTTTAAGTTCATTTGTTATACGCTACGCCCTACGTCCAAATTTTCAGAACCAACTTGACCACGTTTTTATTTGAACGCTCGTTATTTTGTACCAACTTTGATCATTAAATTGACTTAATGACAATTGTAACAGTTTTTATTTTGGGAGGAGGATGTTGGTTTTTCTTATGATTCTCGAGGAGAATCATAAGAAAACAGTTGTATCTCGAGTGTATTTTTTTTAGAGCCTTATAAATCAGCTTGAAAATGATCACGACAATATGCTGTTCGACAGAGAAAAAACAATAAAGACACTCGAATTCGAATTGGGAGACCTCGAAAAATTCTTCCTGAGGATGAAGAGAAACCTGCAGAAGGACCTCCAGACGGACGAGACGAAACTGTTTCTCCTTACAGACTGCGCGACAAGGAGCCTTCATTATTTGGAAACGTTGGCTAAGAAGGGGGAGCAGATAAAGTATCTGGCGAATGCCTGCAAGAGATTCGAAACGGAGAGGGAGAAGGTGTCCAAGTGGCTGCCCATAACCCGGGGGATCGCGAAACACGACGAGGACGACGAGGAGTTCAAGAGAAGCGTTAAAATCGTCTCAGAGCAACTGAAGGACATCGAAAATGTGGAAGCTACGTTTTACTCCATACAGGACTGTGGTAAACCAATACCTAACTAAAATTTGGGGTCAACGTGGAGATAACGTATTTTATTTTTCAGCCTTGCCCCTCCTGGGTCGCGCGTCGCGGAAAAAATCATCGGGAAGGCCGAAAACCGCGATTTCGGACCCATTCCTCAGGTCCGCCCACACGATATCCTCGGCCACCCCCGATTCCAGACGCGTCACCACCGCAAACGCCGTCACTATTCACACCAAGGGATCTCGAGAATTTCCCTCGTCCAGCAGTTCCCAGAGCGAACCGTCCGCCGCCAGCGAGGAATCCACGAAAGACATACTGGAGAGGTGTTTCGAGTCGTTGAAGGGCATGGAGAACTTCTGGTTCGTGTTCAACAAGGCCGAGATGGACCGTCTGGAGATTAAGGAAGAGAAGCGGATCCTGGAGAGGGAGAACAAGGAACTGAGGGGAGCGATCAGGGCCGTGCTGGAGGCGGCCGCCCTGTCTCAGAGCATCCCGAACAGCAGGGCCTCCACCAGGTTGCCGTCGAGGAGGAGGGCAGCCAATTCCGCGCCGCTCAGGCGCGTCGTGTTTAACTGAAAGCGTTTTTTTTGCGGCGGATGATTTCGCGAGTGAAATATTATTAGGTAGGTTCAACACTACATTCCTATTTTTTTAAGCTTTATAATATTTATACTATTTTATTTCTTGTTATATTTATAAGTTTACTGTATTTTAATGCTCACTTTAAATCACATCCCTTGTGTTTTACACTCGCAAGTTTAAATATAATATTAACACTCTTATATTATTTATTTGTACCTAATTGTTCCTCACCTGTGGACTAAAAAGTACGCCCTATCATTAATTACTTAGGCCTTTCACAAGGCAACGGTGCTTCGCGAGTGACGTCACAAAGCAATAAATCGCTAACCACTGGCGGGCAGTCCTTAGTCGATTAATGAGTCAAGACTAAACCTAGGTTTATGCCATGACTAATGATTAATTGATTAGACATTAGTCATGGATATTAAAACTAATTAATCATAATCTAGACTAAAGATTGATTTATTTATTAACGTCGTGACTAAAACTGAAAACTAATTTCGTGTCTGTGGTTTCCGTGGAAGTATTTCAACGGGTAAGTTAAATATGGCCGATATTATCTGTTTCTGTTATACTTATTCGCGAAAAATTGTGACTATTCTCTACAAGGTGATTCGTAATTCTCCTTTTATTGCGGCATACTTCTTTGTTATTAAGTGTTTCGATGAGGTAAAATATAGTCGCATGTAAAACGTCGCACGTAAAATGGAATCGGAATATTAGTCCAAGCATTCTGTCACGGATTTATGTTAAATTTGCAGAAATTATTACCTGGACAAAAAAAATATGACCGTACAGAAAATTAAATTTTAAATTGAGTTTCTTGTTCTTTAAACTCGATCCAATATGGCGAACATGGTTAAAAAAAATCGCAAAGTTGAAAAAAACGGTTTTTTGTAAAATAACTAAAAAAATATAGCACGGATTGAAAAATTTTAAATGAGAAAGTTGTAGGTTTTAAAAAGATCTATCGACTGATTTTTTGAAAGTATCGATTGCTTTGTTACTTTTCGAGATATATCGAAAAAACCGTTAAAAATCTTCTCTTTTCTCTTCTTCTATAACTCGTTTACATTTACGTGCCCATATTTGCTATTTACTGCAAGCATAGCCCGCGGCAAGCCAAAAAAGTACATTTTTGAAAAATTTAAAAATATTAATTATTTTTCGAGATATATCGATTTTTTGAAAAAAAGGCGCTCTCGAAAATTGGCTAGATCTTCTCAGCGGATAGCCCTACAGTAACGATTTTCGGTTTATTTTCTTCGTAAAGAGTTATATTATCATGCTGTTAAAAAATGTTGACGATTTTATTAATTTTAAGGATCAAAAAATGACTTTGAATAAGTTGCACTTTTTTGGGTATGTTTTTTTCAAATTACTATTTCAATTTTTATTTTATGAAAATGACTTTTAAAGAAAGAAAACTAAACATTTACGGGTCTATTTTGCTTCTAAGGCGAAAATGCTATAATATTCGTGTTTAGCTACCCCAGATTAAGTACAAAAAAATAATAAAAATTGAAATAGTTATTTGAAAAAAACATACCCAAAAAAAGTGCAACTTTTTCAGTCATTTTTTGATCCTTAAAATTAATAAAATCGTCAACATTTTTTAACAGCATGATAATATAACTCTTTACGAAGAAAATAAACCGAAAATCGTTACTGTAGGGCTATCCGCTGAGAAGATCTAGCCAATTTTCGAGAGCGCCTTTTTTTCAAAAAATCGATATATCTCGAAAAATAATTAATATTTTTAAATTTTTCAAAAATGTACTTTTTTGGCTTGCCGCGGGCTATGCTTGCAGTAAATAGCAAATATGGGCACGTAAATGTAAACGAGTTATAGAAGAAGAGAAAAGAGAAGATTTTTAACGGTTTTTTCGATATATCTCGAAAAGTAACAAAGCAATCGATACTTTCAAAAAATCAGTCGATAGATCTTTTTAAAACCTACAACTTTCTCATTTAAAATTTTTCAATCCGTTCTATATTTTTTTAGTTATTTTAGAAAAACCGTTTTTTTCAACTTTGCGATTATTTTTAACAATGTTCGCCATATTAGATCGAGTTTAAAGAACAAGAAACTCAATTTAAAATTTAATTTTCTGTACGGTCTTATTTTTTTTTTGTCCAGGTAATAATTTCTGCAAGCATATCTCTATAATGCTTGGACTATATGGTAGATGACAATAATTTAACATCTATTTAAAAATGTAAACACGAAATAGATGGTAAATATTTTAAATAATCAACCAAGTAAACATTTTATTTCATATATGTAGGTAAAAAATAATTATTATCTAAAAAATAGAACGCCCCTATAAAATATTTATGCTAAAAATTCTCTCATCGATAAAATGCGAACAGTGATTATGATATTTGTATTTAAATAATAATTGTTTAATTTTTTTGTAAGATTACTGCTTTTTTCGTACTTACTTAAAAATATACAGGTTGTTAAAAATTCGCTTCTCACTACAGGGATCTCGGAAAACGGTAAGAGATACGAAGTAGCTTAAATGGGGCAAAAATTGCATAATCAGGGGACCAACATTATGCCTCTAAGAAATCAAGGCTGACACGATTAGTTTTCGAAAAAAAAACAAAATTTTGGAAATCCAATTTTGTTTAATTTCAGTCTCGTTTGAGGTGATATTGAAAAAAGAACAACATTTTCTCATGGCCACTTTTAGCCCTCTATCGAATGATATAGTCAATTTTTATATGAAACGTTTCGTGTCTCTAGAACCATCATCAACTTAATTTTTTAAATATGATCCTAGAAATTTTATTACATTTTTTGCAAGCCTTCATGACCCCCAATACTGACTATCTCAGCTCGAACCAGATCCAGGCGTTTTGTCTCGTAAAATTCATCTTCAATGTATTCGTTCCACCTGAAACGACGCTGAAATTAAACAAAAACGGATTTCTAAAATTTCGTTTTTTTTTTCAAATATTTCGAAAACTAATCATGTTAGCCTTGATTTTTTAGAGGCATAATGTTGGTCCTCTGATTATACAACTTTGCCCCCATTTGAGCTAGTTTGTATCTCTTACCGTTTCCGAGATACCTCTAGTGAGAAGCGAATTTGTATCAGCCTGTATATCTCAAATGCGCCTTAATCATATGTAGAAATAGTTTTATTTTATTTGTTATTTTGGAAATGAATGAGCATTACTTATTATACAGGGTGTCCGAAACATATGAATACAAACTTTAGGGGTTGATTCCACTCATAAAAATTGTTCGTGTTAATTCAAAAATTTATCATAACTTTTGCATTTATAATTTTACATATTTGTAAAAAGATTTACCCCCTATATTGTTTTCTCACAGTTTTTGGATACCCTCTGTAATTAATAATTCTATTTTAGAAAATATCCAAGCCATTTTCTGCAAAAAATATAAGGTTTTCTTAAAGAAAACCATTTTCTTCTTCTATATCTTTTTCCACTTTTTCATGAAAAGTTGTAAATAATAAGTTATAAGTAAATTTTTCTCTAACGTGTCATTTAGTCAGCCACAATTGAAATTTTATCCCTAATTCTTAGCTAATACTTGTCATTGGGATATGAGTATTAGTTACAGAGGTGAAGATCGTTGACTAATTTAGTTTGACTATTTATTCGCTTACTTTTAGTCAGAATTGAAGATTTATTCGACTAATGCCCATCTTTGTTTGTTTGCACAAAATTTCATCTCCTGAGAAACACATACATGTCTGTTTTTAGTACACACTTTACAGTTTCGTAGTAGTAGTCTTTGAGATAAGTATTTCGAAATCTGTTTTAATAGAGGATATACTTTCACTAGGTTCAACAATTTCCAGCCTGGTTACCACGTCATTACACTTGACGTTTCAAGAGACAACGTTCTCTTCTTCAGAAGAAAGTGAAACGTTAACAAGTTAAACCGATGACGTGGCAACCAGCCCGGGAATTGTTCAACCATTGCCAATTGACACTGCAAACCAAGCAATGTTTTCAATAGCTACACTTGCATTCAACTAAAAAAAAAACATATCAGATTGACTTATTTCCTTATTTTTTTCTGTTTCTTTCTGTTCTATTTATTTATTCATTTTATTAAATTCATCTCTTGTTGAAACATACATACATTTTAAAAAGTTTTGAGTTTCATCCTTGCTTGGTTAGAAACACTATGCTACAATTCTAGTTTCGAAAAATCAAGAGTACGTGAATCAACTGTAAGCTTGCGTCCAGTTGCATACAATTTTCCTTAATAAATGCTTTGACTTACCACCACAACAATCGCACTAAATGTAGTGAGATTTTTCGAAGCTAAAGTTGTAACAAATTAGTTTTCAATCAACTAGGGCGAGTTATTAGTTATAAATTACCTAGAAATTCAGTTATACATTTGGAGTTATTAAGTACTCTACCCTATATTATTGCACAGACAGTAGATAGTTTTATCCGACAAAGTTATGACGATTGAATGACCAGTCCTAGTCCGTAGACTTTTTAAAGAGTTAAGTACTACTGAAAGTTCACATAAGTTTCGAACAATTTAATTACTTAAAGCTATAAATAAATAATTAAGTGTTTATAATACACATGCAATCTAATCGGAAACACTAAACTAGTTCGCGTCCCTCCTGTGCCAGTTCAGAATGGTAAATTGTCCCTAAGTACTGCTTGTTTCACAATTTTGTGTTTCTCGCACTTCCCCCACCACGCAGATCGCACGCATTTCCTTTTCGGCTTCAAAACGAAACATTTCGTCTGCACCACGTTGAAGAAGAGCTTCCCCACCAGGTTGGCGTCGCTGGTCCTCACCATCTTCAAGCACGCCCGAAAACTGAAGAAAGGGAATCAAAATGAATTATATACGCTCATAGGATGTTGTAGCTTTGATTGAATATCTCATATTCAGAAAGTTAGACCAAGCAAAAAAGTCCTATCACTCCTATCTGCGAGATTATTGTAAAATTGTCTAAAGGAACATAATACAAGACGTCTCTCATCTCGTGAGTCAAAAACTTTTATTAGTTAACTTTTCTATTTAAACAAATAAGTGAGGAAAACAGTTTTTTCACGAATGTATAAATCATTACCATGGAAAATACTTTACAGCACTATACATTCTCTAAACTGAGAGATAAATAGGTCTTTTTTAAATATGCAACTATTTTTTATTGTTCTTGATAATTCTTCAAAATATGCCAATAATATTATTACTGGTATCCAGTCGTCTGCCGATATATTCATTATAATTATTGTTTATATCACAAGAGGCACAACGTTAATTATATAAGCCAGGTTATCGAAACTAAATAAATGTGATCTTGTGGCCTAAAGCGTTGCGCGTTGTCCTACTAATCTAAAGGTTCGGGGTTCGATCCCTGATGAGGTATGGTTTTTTTCAATTAATATAATATTTCGTATGTAATTTTTCATCGTCTACATTTCAAGACAAAATATTTCCGCACCAGTTGCTGGTCACGAAGTGAATAATTTCTTACAGTGTTGCCAAATATCTGCTAATTCGAGGCGCGGTAGGTTGCTTGTTAAATTCTGCCAGAAAATCGTGAAATATAAAATACAGATAAGTAGGTATAGACCAAGCAAATTAAATTTTTACTCGAAAAAAGTCCTATCCCACTTTTGGCACACTTTTGAAGTATGACAAAACCCTCAATTTGTCATAGGTTTTATAAAATTTTAAAAATAAATAAAATATAAACAAATTAAAAAATGGGCACTTTTCTTGTTTTTTTTGCAATAACTTTTTTGTTAATTAACCGATTTTAATTTAACAAGTCTCATTTTGTAGACAAGTTTATTCCCTACAAGCCGAGAGTCACTATTCGCTAAAATTGATGGTTTTCCCTGCAAATTGAAAAAACTGTTTTCCTCACTTATTTGTTTAAATAGAAAAGTTAGCTAATAAAAGTTTCTGACTCACGAAACGAGAGATGTCTTGTATTATGTTCCTTTAGACAATTTTACAATAACCTCGCAGATAGGACTTTTTTCGAGTTTCTCTTTTATTTTCGCTAATTTTCCTGGTGTAAGTATCTTTGTTGCTATGTGACTATATTCCCAGTTTTGGCTTTGTTTTCATGTTTCTTGGTATCACAGAAAACCAAATTTTGACTTAAACTACAAGTGTTGTCTGACTACTTTAATTCAGGGAATATCCACAGCATTATTTTAGAGGAAAATAAAACTACTAATTTTTGTCACTTATAATTTTAGAGAAATATTTATTCAACTGGGTCAGCTTATTTTAAATTAAAAACTGATGACTTGAAAATGGCTAGTTATCCGAATAAAGTGGATGAGATGAAAACGTAATTTGGTCAGAAAAATATTTCTGAAGTACATTTTTCTATTATTTAGTAACTTTTCCGCAGAATAGTTAATACTGTAAAATTACCATTACTCCTCAAATATTAGCGATTATCCTCTCGCACCAGGATCACTATATCATCGAGAAGACTTTACCTTCTCAGTTTTCCGGATCTCTCCATATTTTAGGAGCGGCTATGCTACTTGCTCTCTCATAATTTACCTCAATAAATACTTCGGGAACACGGATTACTCGAGAGGCGATTGTCTCGATGGCCCAGCGGTCATTTTTATGGGAGAAGCGATTTTGAACGGTCCTTAGCAGTTTTAAGTTACCTACCTACGCGGTTGTTCTACTGGATGCTCACAGCATTGCAGTTTTTCGAGTATGGAATAACTTTCCTATTAGTCCCTGATCGTTACATTTGCCCCACTAACACAGTTCAATACGTGTAGCGGTTGAAAATTTGCATATTTCCCATGAACGATGAGCTTTCCTTTAGTATTTCGGTTTTGATTAATGAGATGAAATGCTGAAGATTTTTTATTATTAAATCTACATCAGATCCTTTTACAAAGTATTGTTTTGAAATACCGATAAGTTAATGTAGACCAGGGTCGATAATTTTTGAAACCAAAAAAAATTATAGTAGGATGAAACCCATTGGAAAAGAAAGTTGTAGGTAATAAAAAGATCTACAACTTTTGTATTTACACTTTTTTCACATAACCTCAAAATTTATGTGAAAAATTCAAATAACCAACTTTTTGGGTTTCTATTTTTCTTTTACAAAAAAAAAAAAAATTTCACGAAATTTGGTGAAAACTTACCTATTTATGTCCCAAACACGCTGTAATTTTTTTGATTTGAAATATTTATTTTTTCACCTTATTTTTACTTAATATGGAAAAAGCACCCTAATTTTCAATCGAAAATTCTCACGTCAAAATATCTGCTTTTTTAAAAACGTCGGTGGGCTTTTTCTTCGTTCAAATCTCTACTTTCTGATGGTGTAAAATAATATATACATTACTATGGTAAGTTTTCTCAGGAAATGCAAGGAAACGAAAGAAGATTCTACAACTTTCTCAAAATATTTTAATTGTCTTTTTAAATATTAACTTTATTAACTTATTTGGTTGTTAATTATAATAGTATATTTCGACTTGTAATTTTTTTGTTTATCAATGTAACATGGAATCTTACGTTTTTCGAGTAATTAAAGTGTAAATTTTAATAAATAGCTCAAAATTGTACATAATGATTAGAAAAAAAATTTCGGATCTAGTTTTTTTCGTTTCTTTGCATTTCCTGAGAAAACTTACCATAGTAATGTATATTTTTTTACACCATCAGAAAGTAGAGATTTCAACGAAGAAAAAGCCCACCGACGTTTTTAAAAAAGCAGATATTTTGACGTGAGAATTTTCGATTGAAAATTGGGGTGCTTTTTCGATATTAAGTAAAAATAAGGTGAAAAAATAAATATTTTAAATCAAAAAATTACAGCGTGTTTGGGACATAAATAAGTAAGTTTTCACCAAATTTCGTGAAAAAAAAATTGTTTGTAAAAGATAAAAATAAAAAACCAAAAACTTGGTTATTTGAATTTTTCACATAAATTTTGAGGTTATGTGAAAAAAGTGTAAATACAAAAGTTGTAGATCTTTTTATTACCCACATCTTTGCTAATTAACTTTTTTCCATAAGACTTGTAGTTTTTCCGGAAATCAAGATAAATCGTTTTTTACCCTTAAAAACTCCCCCCTTCCCCTTCCCGACCTCAGATCGCCCGTAAATTATTTTTCTTTTCATTTCTGTTATATTCTCTTCCTTTTCCAATGGGTTTCATCGTACTATAATTTTTTTTCACTTTTTACCATTTTTGAAGGCTTAAGCACTGGTCTAATGTCGAAAACGCCGTTTTTTTAATTTCAATTCACAGGAAAGTCTGTCTCTAAAGCTTTTATTAACTATTGACACATAATTCTGTCTCATTTATAATTTAATATAAAGTTAATAATAATTTCGAGTTAATTATTATCAATTAATAAAGTCCTGACAATAAGACTTCTATCTCTTTTCAATAGTTCATTGGTCGAAAAGTAACAACATTTATGTTTTTAATATTTCCAAAACTTAAAAGAATACACGGTTGTAGATAAACAATTTAACATTTTTGGAATACAGTTGACTAATCTGGACTAGGTAAAATTCTCCCACCCTGTATAATTCGTTAGGGGTCTCAGGAATATCCGCATAGAACGGCACTTCTCCGATCGTCAATGAAGAGTGATGCAAGAGTTAGGTGGCAATAAACCTATTAGCCGCACCTCACTCGAACAACACAAATCCAGTAAAATAAACAGAAAAGCCCGAAGAAAACAACGTCCTCGTCTAATTCCGGACAAGTCCAGAGACACTAACCACCGGCCATTAATTAATGGAACTCTCGCGTCAAATAAATTGGACTCGCGGTATCGCAGTGGGCTTGTTACAGTGTTTCTGGTCGACTTAGCACGATCAGTGTCAATTAGTACCAACTTTATTTCTATAACAATCGCCTTTGTGTCGCACTTTTTCGATTGGCCCAATCCCGGGTCTCGGGATTCTTTAAGCGGGGCGATTAGAAGTTCCCAGAAAGTGGAAGATGGTCATTAGTGGTGTTGGATTCGCGTTTTGTTATATATTTTTTTTTTCGGTGGCAGCGAAATTCGGTAATTAGTGGCAGCGAAGATTAAAAGGCCCGATGCAGTTGTCGGTTTTATGTGGTAGTTGAGGGATTCATGCGGAGGATTTTCTCGGTGTTTAAGACAAAGGATGTCGTTAGCACGATATAATCAAGATATTTATAATGGCTGTTCTATATTTTTTCCGCAATAAATTGAAATTCGGGAAAAAAGACTTTTTTCCAAAAGAAATTACAAAAAGTGGAAAATTTCGGAAACAATGGAGCAAAATATAGTTCTAGATAATATGTTTGCCAATATAAATAGCATTTAGAAATATTTTTGATAAAAATAATGCCACTTTTAGAAGCTGATAAATATCCTGAATATATTCATACGAGTATAATGACCAAGAGCTTGTTGCTTTGGAATCAGGAGCATTAGACATTCAATCTAATGTTCATTAAATGAATTTGCCTCGGAATTTGCAAAACAATGTTTCTTTTTTTCGGAGTTCGTTTTTTTAGTTCAACACAACTGAAATTTTGTTGTTTTCGTCGTTTACTCATGAAAATGTAAAATGTTGTTATTTTTTGAGACTAAATAATTTTAATAAGTAGTCTTTCAACTGTTTTAATTATAATTTTTTTAATTTTTCCAACTCTGAAAGACGTACCTACTACTTAAAAATAATAATGATCATTTAGTCCAACCAAATTACACTTAGAGAAAAAAAATTGTTACCTGGACTTTTATAAGTGGAAATGGTAAAGGGGCTTATGATAAACGAAAAAACAAATAAATGCGTGAGCAGGGGCGGCGGAGGGTTGATTTGGGGGGTTGAAGAGGGGTGAAAAATGGTATCATTGAGATTTCTGGCGAAAGTTGATGTCAAACAAAAAAGTATCCATTACAAAAGTTATAGATCATGAAAAAATCAACAACTCTTGTAGAGGGCACTTTTGAAGATAACCTCAAAATTTCCGAGAAAAATGCGAAAAACAGGTTTTTTTTCTTTTTTTTTTTTCGTTTTTTATTTCTCATTTCCGCAAAAATAATTTAATTTTGACGAAACTTGGTGAAAGTATACTTTCCTGTGTCTTAAATAACCACAATTTTTTTTAGATAAAAAAATCAAGAAGTTTCCGAGATATTCATATTTTCCGGTCTGAAACACTTTTTTTTCAAAGAAAAATTCTACTTAAAAAAATCATCGTACAGAGTTCTGCCGGTAATCATTTTTTTCGTTTTGACATATACTTTTTGGTGAAATAAAAAAAATTGGAATCGCAGTTCAAAAACATGCTCAAAAATGCAAAAAAGAAAAATGACTCTTGCAGAAATGAGTTTTTCAGTAATTATTGTTGATAGTTTGTTTAAATTTAAAGAAAATTCAAAAACTGATTACACCATTCGATTGTACGGAAAAAATACAAAAGAAACTGTGTCTCATTGTTTGACCCGAAATTTTATTTTTGTACAGTATTGCTATAAACATAATATTTTTTTTCGTAGGATCGATTAATGTACTTATTTTTTTTAACTTTGAATTGAATTCATAGATGTATAAGCGACTCTTTAATTAAATTATGTAAAATTCAGATTTTTGCTTTCAAAATTTAAAAAATATTTACAAAGGATATTTACAGTTAATAATACTAGGCGAATCTTGGTCTTTTTGGCAGCCTTTTAACTTGAACTTCATCGTCCGATCCTTCATTAGAACCCAGTCTTCCTGTTCTTCAAACGTTTCTTTGATATCACTTAATTCTTCGTTTAATTGATCTTCCGGGTTCAAGCAAAGACTGGGCTTCTCAATTTCATGTGAAATGTCTTCGGAATCACTGAAATTTTCCGAAATTTTGTCAACGTTCAAACAATTGTCCGAACCATGACATTTTGTACATAAATCTGTACATCGCACTCCATGTTTTCGACACCCGCATCTATTACCGTTGGTAAAACCTTTTTATGAGACTAATGCAGAATCAAAAGTCATTGTTCGAAATGGTTGTAAATTAATTTCGTCTATTTACAAATGCACAAATGATAAATTATCTCTGGATGATTTGAGATTGCAGCAATACAAAGTATTAACTGCAAAGTCTACTTTTAAATTAGAAAAATTACAACCAACTGTCGGAGCAGCTACACAACACTCCTATACAGCATACTTTCAGCTTCAGACGTGGCTTGGAAACAAAATAACTGCAACCAAGTGGGGCTGGAAAGGAGTAATTGCGAATAATTCCAAAATACTTATGCCTCGCTTTACAGAAGTTTCAGTCGTTCCTGAAAATTTAATAAAAACAATCTCTTGCAGCTGCGAAACCAGTTGTGACGGTTCTTTAAATTTAAACAAACTATCAACAATAATTACTGAAAAATTCGTTGTTGCAGGTCATTTTTTATTTTTTTTTGCATTTTTGAGCATGTTTTTGAACTGCGATTCCATTTTTTTTTATTTCACCAAAAAGTATATGTCAAAACGAAAAGAATGATTACCGGCAGAACTCTGTACGATGATTTTTTTAAGTAGAATTTTTCTTAGAAAAAAAAGTGTTTCAGACCGGAAAATATGAATATCTCGGAAACTCCTTGATTTTTTTATCTAAAAAAAATTGTGGTTATTTAAGACACATCAAAGTATACTTTCACCAAGTTTCGTCAAAATTAAATTATTTTTGCGGAAATGAGAAATAAAAAACGAAAAAAAAAGAATAAAAACCTGTTTTTCGCATTTTTCTCGGAAATTTTGAGGTTATCCTCAAAAGTGCCCTCTACAAGAGTTGTAGATTTTTTCATGATCTATAACTTTTGTATTGGATACTTTTTTGTTTGACTTTCGCCAGAAATCTCCATGATACCATTTTTCACCCCTTTTCAACCCCCCAAATCAACCCTCCACCGCCCCTGCTCACGCGTTTATTTTTTTTACGTTTATTATAAGCCCCTTTACCATTTCCACTTACAAAAGTCCAGGTAACATTTTTTTTTTCTCCTATAAATGAGTTATTTCGATCGGTATAATTGTAGAACAACGATGGAGACATTAATTAAAAATAACTAGTTTTAGATTAAAACTTAAACAAAATGTTATAAAATGGTGTTCATTCATTTATTTATACAGGGTGTTTCGCATAAGAACCAACACAGAGCAGGGACATGTAGTGAAACCAAAAATATAGTGATTTAACGCAACTTACCTTTTATACTAATTATATTTCAGTTATACTTGAACTTAGAAGAACCAAATTTGGTACACGGTGTGAGTGTACCAAGAACATTAATCGGCAGAGTTCAATTGAAGCATTTTAAAGGGCTCATGCGAGATGATCTACCATTAAAATATGACAGAATTTTTTAACCCGTTGGTGGACTTTATTTTATGGGGAATTCAATTCTAAAACTTTTCTTACTCTTGTTAGTTTTCAAAAAACCTTGTCGTTTTCAACAAAAGCGCGAATAACTAATAATAGCTATTGTAGCTGATGTGTTATTTAAAATCGAAAATTCAAGTGTTTGTGACGTCTCAATTTTTTTCATTGAATAATTCTCTCTTCTTTCAAATATCTTGTCTCCTTTATCGATACCTACTTTTGCTTCATCTTATATTTGTCTTAATTTTATTCCCTACATTGTTCGCATAATCTTTATAACACTATAATTTTTAATTTATTTTTAATTTGCTTCATTTCTCCCTTAATTCAAAACACAACTTACATTTTTCTGTAAGTTCTTTTTCCGTAGTTTTTTCTATTTTCTTCTCCTTCACCTTCTTTCACCTTCTTTCTACTCTCAGTCTGTCAAATTAAGAAAGTGACAAAAACTTATATGACGAAATAACAAATAAATAAGCCTTCACAGGCCTTGTCAGAAAAAGTCGCATTTCACTATATTAAAAGAACGAAATCAACTATTATATAAATTAAAATTTAAAAGGGGCATAACCGAAACGGTGATTTACATCCAATGTTTTATGTTCGAACGTCGTATATTATAAATGAGAAAATTTATTATCTTGTTTGTTATAACGTGAATTTGGCCGATTGTTCATCACTAATAATATACCGTCATTAATATTCGAATTGAGTTCTACGCCATGTTTTCTTATTTGTTAATTTCGATGGAGGAAATATTAGTTGATTGCTTATTACAACTTCCTTCAGATAATTAAAAGAATCAATTTTAAATAGGTTTAATTCATAAAGAATGCATCATCAACATCCAACAAAATTTATATATGTATTAATCATGTTTTTTAACTTTCGCAATTTCAAGCTACTAGATAGCTTAATGTTACTCTCAGGCTGAGACAGTCTCAATAAAATATTCATTACATTTCAGCTTAATATCATAGATAACCGTCCTTATATGCAAAGAGTGGCGCGATATATCATGGGACACTGTCTAATTAAACGACTTCGCAAGTCTACTATCTATAATGGTGATAAATCGCGATCTACAGTCGTAAGGCTCTTAATTCTGTTCCTTATAGTAGCTAAGGTGCGGTTAATATGGGAGGGTATCCGTAATTGTGTCTTTGACAAATTGGAGTGGATTATCTCGACAATAATACTGTGCAAATTGTAAAAGAAAGATGCATCACTTACCGCGACGCTAATAGCAGCTTTTCATTCACATCATATGTAAAAGAGTTGATTGAGTAGGTACTTGCTTATTTAGGACATATTGCAAACATTATCATTATGTTTACTTGAAAATTACTGTAAAATAAGTAGTTCTTGGGAAAATAGTTGTCCTATTTTCAAACATTCACCTTTTAAGTTGTTTTAAACAAACATTTTTAACAATTTTTTTTAACCAGATAATAATTTATTAACAAAATGTTCTACTAATATCTGCCACTCTTTTTCGAGTATAATCGTATAATAAGTATTAACGCATTGGAAACTTGAAAATAATATTTTTTTAGATGAGGTGTTTTTTCAAACAGCATAATAAATTAAAATTTATTACAAGTAAGTTAGTAAGGATACTAAATCCGTTAGTATTGTTAATTTTAGACATTTCATTAAGTACATAACTTTCTTGAAGTTTTTACCCCGTATGTCATATATTGATAATTTTGTTTTACATAAAGAAGGCAATTGTTCCCTCTTGTTGTTGAAACCGCTAAAAACGTACCGCCTTCGAGTAAAATTCAATTGACTTTCAAAATAAATCTGTTTCTATTAATATTGCGTCTTTATCCTAAAAAAAACATTTTAACTAAAGTAACCTCTACCCCATTTATTTCCGTAAAAGTAAAAGCTTGCTGACTCTGAGACAGCCAATTGCATTTTCTTAAAAATGATCCTATTTTAGCGATCTTAACGATTGTATCTGTTTTCTGTGAATGTCATATGTCACAAAAAACATAACCTCAAAAAAAGCTGTGTCATAAAACGTCACAGGATAACGTCGTAGCGACTTCTAGCAGATAGTTAAAATCTAATAATATTTTTTTTCTATTCATTATGTACAATTTTGAGCTATTTATTAAAATTTACACTTTATTTACTCGAAAAACGTAAGATTCCATGTTACATTGATAAACAAAAAAATTACAAGTCGAAATATACTATTATAATTAACAACCAAATAAGCTAATAAAGTTAATATTTAATAAGACTACAATATTTTGAGAAAGTTGTAGAATCTTCTTTCGTTTCTTTGCATTTCCTGAGAAAACTTACCCTAGTAACTTATATTTTTTTTACACCATCAGAAAGTAGAGATATCAACGAAGAAAAAGCCCACCGACGTTTTTAAAAAAGCAGATATTTTGACGTGAGAATTTTCGATTGAAAATTAGGGTGCTTTTTCGATATTAAGTAAAAATAAGGTGAAAAAATTAATATTTCAAATCAAAAAAATTACAGCGTGTTTGGGACATAAATAGGTAAGTTTTCACCAAATTTCGTGAAAAAATTTTTTTTTTTGTAAAAGAAAAATAAAAAAACAAAAACTTGGTTATTTGAACTTTTCACATAAATTTTGAGTTTATGTGAAAAAAGTGTGAATACAAAAGTTGTAGATCTTTTAATTACCTACAACTTTGCCATTTAACTTTTTTCCATAAGACTTGTAGTTTTTCCGGAAATCAAGATAAACCGTTTTTTTTACCCTTAAAAACTCACCCCCTTCCCCTTCCCGACCTCAGATCGCCCGTAAGTTATTTTTCTTTTCATTTCTGTTATATTCTCTTCCTTTTGCAATGGGTTTCATCCTACTATAATTTTTTTTCACTTTTTACCATTTTTGAAGGCTTAAGCACTGGTCTAATATGGAAAGAAATAGTTTTACTGGTTTCATAAATTTATTTCACTACAAGATAATCGAGACGTTACTCATATTTTCTATAAAATGGCGGAGGAGCTGGTGTAAAAAAGGAAAAACCTAATAGTAGGTATTGCATTTTTTATGTGAAAATTACATTCCCGGCAGGGGTAGATATAATTTTTCCTCATAACAATATCAAAAATTAATAAATAATTCGTGACCACTGTCGAACATTTACAAACTAGTACAGATGCTTTGTATTTTCGCCCCTATAGGGTCGCGTAAATATAAGGTCCCTTATTTCTATACTCACTGAATGCCATGGACCATTTAGATTAGCAATTTCGAGAAAATTTCCCCAATACAATTGGCAATAAATGAAATAAAATTGCTCGAGCGTTAGTGTTACGGTTAATGTATTATTTTCCATTTTACAATAAAGACTTTTATAATTAATGATTTATTAACACTTTAGGGTTCCTCAAATACTTATTGTTAATGTTTATGTTTTGATATAGACATGTTTCAATATAATTTTAAGACAGGCGGGCAAACTAAATGATTTTAAATTTCAGAATATTGATTAGTTTCTGGTATAGGTAAAAGATATTTGCTCCATTCTTTTTTTCTGATCTGCTTCCTCTATAAATTTTCCTGTTACTATAACTACAATTCCTGTTAAGTGTATGTATTCTAAAAGTGTTTTCATCTTCGTAATAACTAACGAGCGTTCAAATAAAAACGTGGTCGAAGTTGGCTCTGACACATTGGACGTAGGGAGTAGCTTATAGCGACCAACTTAACCTCATTTCTCAACGAGCTGTATAGCAGCTGTCAGTTTCAATAACGTTAATGACTATATAACTTTATTTTAAAGAATAATCGTGATAACAATAACAAACAATTAAAGGAGCTGCGGAAAGTGTCCCCCTCCTTGTTATAACAATAAATTAAAGCAGCTGCTGAAAGTGTCCCCCTCCTTGTTCCAAGCACTTTTCACACCTGTTCCTCAAAGAATTAAAGACATTTTCTAAGATGCTCGGGGTATTGTTAATTTCACGAATCTTGTCTATAAGTCGAGCCTGCAGATGGTTTAAATCAGGAATAGGCAGTTCAAAAATAGTGTTTTTAAGGTAAGGCCACAAAAAGAAATCACACGGCGTAATATCACATGACCTCGGTGGAAATTCATGTTCAGCATTGAGACTTATTAGTCGATTTTGGAAAACTTCCCTCAACATATTCATCGTCTCGCCTGCCGTATGTGCCCTTGCGCCATCTTGTTGAAAGTAAAAGTTTGTAATTTCGTTTTCTTCCAGCTGGTTAACAAAAGGAGCGATAATTTCTTCTCTATACCTTTGCGCAGTAAGAGTACCATTAAAAAAAATAGGTCCATAAATCCTCCTTCGATTGAGAGCACACCAAACTCCAATTTTTTGAGCGTGTAGAGGGCCCTCGACAAAAAAGTTATCTGGTTTTTCAGAAGACCACATTCTCATATTCTGTGAGTTTACGTAACCACTTAAATGAAACCAGGCTTCATCAGAAAAAAAGGTGATATTATGAAGTTCACCGTAGTTGTTTAAAAACCATTCACAAAATACAGCCCGTCGCGGAAAATCAACTTCATGAAGTTCTTGCTGACAAGTTAAACGATAGGAGAACAAACGCAAATCTTTTTTTAACACTGTGTGGCAGGTACCGACTGATACTCCCACCATTTGTGATAAAACACGTACAGAAGTTCTTGGCGCATTTTCCATTATTTGTTGGACATTTTCTTTTAATTCTTCAGTCCGCTTTTTAGGTCGGCCGCTTCCTTCTTTTCTTGTTACACTGCCCGTTTCACGAAAAACATTAACACAACGCTGAACTGCACTTTGAAAAATTTTGTACTCAACAACGCCGGGAAATTGATTTTGAAATTCTATGAAACATTCCTCAATAGAATACTTCCATATTCCATCAATCTTGCGTCCATTTCTAAAGTAGGACTCTATGATAAACACTTTTTGTTCTTGAGAAAACACCATTTTAAACGCTTTTTAAAACGAAAATATTCAAATTGATAGCGGCGATATAGCGCTTTGACAGATGACGTTTAAGTTCATTTGCTATACGCTACGCCCTACGTCCAAATTTTCAGAATCAACTTGACCACGTTTTTATTTGAACGCTCGTTAGTATGAAATTATTCTACGTATATTGCCTGCATCTGTCGGGGAATAAAATTGGCTATAGTGATTGAGAATGAGAAAACTTGAATTAATTTAATAATTAAGGGAATCGCTTCATGTTCTTAAGACACGATCCCAGCATTACCTGTCGTATTTGTCATTTTTAAGTGGCTCAAATGTATCGATTACTGCCTGAAAACAAGAAGGCATAAATCTACTCGAGCTTCCGCCCACATTTGTTTGAATAGAATAGATTTTGCAGAGAAACATTCAAACGTCACAATTTTACTTCCCTATTAAATATACGGCGTGATTTAAATTTTATGGAACGTACTGAATATAAACGCGTTCCGAAGAGTTAAAAATCCGCCGTTACAACAAATTTTCCTCGCTGATTCATTCTAGTGTTAATTATTTTCTCGGGCTTAAGTTTGTACTAATTTGATAGGGTCGATGTTCTACATAATAAACGCTATATGCTAAAGTGTACCATAAAATCATAATTTGAGTGATATTTTAAGCTCGGTTGATGTTTATAGCAAGTAATATTACAAATTCAATAAAATACACGGCGATGATATTGCCGTGGCGATTATGAAAGTCTTATGTTCATTCTCAGAAGCAACCTCTCAACATCATCAATATTTTATGGGCCTGAAGCAATTCTAATGTTTCGTGTATTTTTTTTTTCTCAATTTTTACAGGAATTACGATTGCAGTTATTTAATATTCAGGTTACGATAAGAATATTCACCGTGAAGTTATCTTGTTTGTAATTAATATTTTGCAGTAACTGCTGTAAGTTGTACCAGTCTCTTCATGAGTACTCATTTCCGTGTGCAAATACGTAAATTAAAATTTATCCATAGTTATCTACTATAAGGGGTGGGTTATCATTAATCTCGCGTGCGAATGGGACTCGGCCTAAGAAAGGACACGTATTAAAATGAAATGAAGGAACCTTAATATTTCCCACGTCAAAATTTTTTGCGGCGGCGGCGGCGTACCGTCCTGCGGGAGTGGGGGGTGGGGCGAGGCCCGCCTTGACACACAAGAATCACAGGCGGCAAAGAAATGACCCGTACGCATATTATCTGATCGAGGAGTATCTTCACGCCCGGGCGCGTCCATTCTGCGCCTGTCAATTGTGACAGACGCGGCCTACTGTCTCGTAGCCGCCACCGTCTCTCCCGCCACGACTTTACGACCTGCACCGCCGACGACGTTTCTTTGTTTCGTTTCAGCCGCGGTCGCGCGTTCGTTCGATATTCGATTGTTCGTAATTATATACCGCGGGTTGCTCCGCACAATGCTGCCGGAGGAATGTCGGGGACTTAATTATATTGTTAATTCTTCGGGTGTTTCGGGTGTTTTTTGTCGGATAGGGAGATAATAAAACGCCGGTTATCAGATGATGCCGAGATTATTGTTGGAATAGGTCCCGATTTAAAAGTGGATGTACACCGAGAAAACAATTCCTGATGGAACTTATATCAGTTAAAATATCTTAGAGTTTAATCATTTCCAAAATTACTATTTTCATATTTAAGCACCTTTCATGCATTACCATTTGATCCCTATTTCTATACAATGCCTCAGTATTCTTTCAACCACGAATGTTTACCGAATCATACATCACAACGAGACAGGCATGTCCAAAAATCGAGAATGTTTAACAACATTACTTTCGACAAAGACTAATATACAAAAATAACCTTTATAAGTAAGATTTTTACCATTTAGTCGAGGAAAATGAGCGAACTTTTTTACTCTCAGATTTTTTTGTAGAAAAGTGTAGATTTTGAGGTTACAAAGCATGTGTCACATACGCAGTCAGCAACAACTTACAGCGTTTTGAGATATAAGTATGAATTTTCGCGTGTTTTGACCAAAAACTGCCAATATCTCAATGAAGATGCATTTTTTCGTTAAAAAGTTTCAAATAAAAGTTTTGGAGCCCAAATAACGGTGAATTCATTTTTAAATAACAAAAGTGAATTAGAGAAAAGAAAATTGCGGAAAGTTCTTGGAAAATCTTTGAATATTTATCGTATCATTTTATAAGTTTTCGATAGTGTACATTACGAATGTGCTTTTTAATATATTCCAGAAAAATCTGTTTTGTTCGATTTTTTTTACTTTGAATATTAAAAAATATAATTGAAAATTTAAATTTGATGACAATCGATAAGGAACTTGCTGGAGTTGCAAAGGAATAATAAAAAAATTATATAAATATCATTTTTTTTATTTATCTAGGTATAATTAAAAAACTAGTTTATTTATTTATTATGTTTAACAATTATTTATGGACTTCTATAGGTTTCTTATGTAAAAGTGTTTCATAGCTGTCGCAAAAAAAATTTCAAAGAAAACAGATTTTTCTGGAAAATATTAAAAAGCGCATGATTAATTCGTACTCCTTCAAAAACCTATAAAATGAAACGCTCATATATATTCAAACGTCGGAAAACTATATTAAGATTTTCCAAGAATTCCGCAATTTTCTTTTCTCTAATTCATTTTTGTTAATTAAAAATGAATTGACCATTATTTTGGCCAAAAACATTAATTTTCACATAATCTGTACTTCATTACGGGAAAAACACTGGGAAAATCAAAATTTTTCATAGGGGCAATTCCGTAGGAAATTTAATTTTAAACATCTTCTATATTAAAGTTTGTTTTAAAAAAATGCACCTTCATTGAGATATTGGCAGTTTTTGGTTAAAAACGAAAAAATCATATACAGGGTGTTTCAAAAATAGGGTTCCAAACTTCTGCTGGGTTTATAACTCATTAAAATAAGCCAAAAAGTTCCTATTAACATGTGCCCTAAAACGCACCCTTAGGAAGTTATGTGCCCTTAAAAGGGTTCAAACAAAACTCTTTTTTTTTCTGTTATTGACAAAACAGTCGCAAATAAATAGAAAAAAATGTATGGGTCTTACATAACTTTTTACGTTAAATAACATGGGCTACTCCGTTTTTCGACATGCAAATCATATGCGTCCCATTTAGGTTGGTGAAGGGGGTTTTCGGCCCGTAATTTTTTTTATTTCAATTTTTTTACAATTTTCTCTACAGATTTATAAAATCTTAACAATTTTACGTAAAAAATATTATCTTTGTCCAAATCGATATTTCCAATGGTTTTCGAGTAAATTGAGTTTGAAAATTACTCTGCTCTTTCAGTTATTAGGCCAAAAATTACAAAAATCTGTTTACCATGGCAAATAAAAGACTGACGTTGCTCAACACTTAACGATTTAAGTTATTGATAAACTGTCAATTGAGCTTTGCAGTGTCTAATTAGTAAAAGTGGTGAGTGGAAAATTTAAGGTTTTGTTTGAGCCCTTTTAAGGGCATATAACTTTCTAAGGGTGCGTTTTAGGGCACATGTTAATAGGAACTTTTTGGCTTATTTTAATGAGTTATAAACGCAGCAGAAGTTTGGAACCCTATTTGAGAAACACCCTGTATATAATATGTCTATATCTAACTGGTGGTTGTTTAATATGTGACACATTTTTTCTGACCTCAAAATTTAAATTTTTCTATAAAAAAATCTCAGAGTAAAAGGTTCGCTTATTCTATTTTTTTATGTCTAACTGAATTAATTTTTGTACTTTATTTTGGGACTGCTTCTTTAGGAATCCAAGAAACGACAAATATACAGTGTCCTGTTTAAAAGTTGAAAAAAAAAACAACAATTTGGCGTATATCAGTTCCGAAATGCAACATTTGACTGTTTTTTTTTATACAATTATTTGAGTGTACAAGAACTTTTCCTAAATACCCCTATACAGTATGTTTCTCTTCGTGAAGTCAAATTAAAAAAAATTCATTTTACAAAACAATACTTCTATCTGAAAGTTATAATCTAATTTAGTGTACGCTCAAGTGTTTCTCTTCCAAATATCCACTCCCTTTTTTAATTTTAGAACCAAAATAATAATTTTATTTTATTCTTAAATGTCAAAAAGTTAAACAAATTGTAACAACATATTGATACGAATTGCAGTTTTTCAGTTAACTGTTATTAGAAAAAATATTAAATATCATAATTCTTCTGGCGATCTGAAGCATTGCGCTCGGAATTTTTCACGTTTTTTCTCAGTGTAGTCACCGTACGGTGGACCGTAGCGTCTCTAAAAGAAATTCAATTAAAAACTCCTAATGTAACCGTTTATAACACAATCGTTGACACGGTAATAAGGTGTATACACCCAGTTGAAGGCTTGACAGGTGGGAAATTTTATTTATCCCACAATAATTCGTCGAAGCAACGTGAAACACAATGTAGGATGGACCCATCGGACAGGCGCATATTTTTTAATGAATTAACTTCTAGATGAGTGTAATCGAGTAACCATTAATTATTTTTTCCACGGTTCGAATTTCGTTTTGCCTTTTTTTTTATTCAATAATATATATATTAAAGCACTGGTTGTCTGCATTATTTTTAGAAATATCCAAGTTGTATAATAATACAGATATTCCTATGCTTTTAAAATGTAATTTCAACGTGTCATTAGTTAATAATTCGCGTTCGACACAGACACTAACAATTTTAAATTTTTGGTAAAAAGATAATATTATAAGAACCACTTTCAGGACATTGGTGGTATACAATTTTAACTCCACAAGCTGCCAAAAAATAGACTGATATTTGTTTCAGTTTGTATATATTCTAGGCCAAACAAAAACTAAGCTGTGAAAACAACTACATTCTAGTCGGTTTAATTTCCAAAATGGACCCGTCACGTCCCGAATAACGAAAAATTTTAAGGGTGGCAACGTATGAGAATACATAAACAGACAAAAATCCTTGACATGGTCTGTCCTGTAGGCAATAAATCTTTCGGTACGCCACAAAGAGATCATTGAATAATTTCGTATATTTTCGGAAGGACCGCATGCGGTTAGGGCGACAAAAGGCCCCAAGAGGTGCAATAATAGACAGAGTGGCATTAGGAACCCTGACTATAAAGTTTTATTTGTAACTTTCAAGCCCTTTGTTGGGCGAGTGACGTACTCCAGATTTAATATTGTGTGAAAATAACCAACTGGTCAGTTTAATACCCTTCACTGAAACGCGTAAAGCCGGAATAAATCAGTTTGCAGCTTCAGGTAACGAAAGGTATGGAAATAAATATTTGCGGGTGGCAGGCAGAAATTTTGTATGAATGGGGATGGATTATTTGTTAACTCTTAAGTATCTCCAAGGATATACTCTTTTCTATCACACTCAGCAACTATATATTCTGATAATTTTTTGTAACGTTTTAGCGCCCAACTACATTTATTTCATGTTTTTTTTAATTTTTTGACATTAGAAATCATCAAAATCGGAAATATGACTATGGATGTTGTAAATACTCTTAAAGTAACATATTCTGGTGCCATTATCTTTGTCGTACGTGAATTAAATGGTAATAAATTAAAATTCGTTTTAGTGTTACAAAAAAGCACAACCTCAAAATTCCCAATTTTTTTCACATTTAAGTAAGTTACGAACTTTGACAAGGTTTTTCACTGTCCGTACGAGCAATATATATATTTTTTGATATGCCACCACAGCTAAAGATAGCTGCGTATTGCAAAGCAAACGTACCTGATAAAACGGCTTTTTAAACATAAATTGTCAACGCGTTCGTTAAACATTCGCACATTAAACGATTTCTAGAAAGCCTCTATCAGCCACAGGTTGATAAAGCGGTAATAAAACGGTTACGATGTTCTTATTTGGCCTTAAACAAATTAATTTGTCACCCGGGGTTTTAAAATAAATTATAATTTAATTTAAACGCGCCTGGAAAGCATGACATAAAGTTTAATGGCGGCTGCCCTGCCTAAAAACAATAAATTTTATTAACTGAAAAATACATAAAATTAAGTCATAAGCCAGAGGGCTTATGACGCGTCTCGTGGGATGACGGGAGATTCGTCTTAAAGGGCGATGGTGTGATTGTAATTATTTCACATCACAAATTTCTGTAAACTAATCACGAATATACTAAATTTAGCTCTCCTTTTCTAACTCTACAGTAAATCTTAAATACAAAACCATCCAATAATTTGTTTATCGAATATTGGTCAGTTTTTTTTATACCATTTTACTTTCTAATCGCTTTGAAATGTTCATTTTCGCGAATTTAAGCCATACGGTCATCCAACGGTCCTATATATTGACGATTCGTTGAGAGGTCTCGTAATGGAAAATGCGTATGGCGTGATAAATGCCACCATAAAACTAGCTGGACCTCTTTGCATGCCATTACTTTACTTCAAGTTGTCATCCGTACTGTTTTTATAGTGTCGTGGTGCATATCAAGCAGTTCCGAAGAATTGCCAGAGTTATTACTTCACCAAGTCATTAGCAGAAAGACTTTAAATAACATTTAGAATAGATACATGCGTACATGTAGGTATTTTCTTCCTAAAGTTTTTCATTCGGTCCTATCTTTCGTGTTTGAACAAATTTGAATCCGTTGAAAATACGCCGAATTTAACGTAAGAGAACTCGATGTCGTACAGTTCACACAACAGGTGAATTGTTCGAACATAAAATAAAAGCTGATGTGAAATCATAAATCGTTAATGACAGCGATTAGAACATTTTATTGCGGCGCTGTTTCCCAATGAACTACCTGCTAAGATTCGACCTCGACAAATGGGTACTAATTTCAGGTACTACTTGCTAACGGAATAGCTAAGAACGTTATATTGCGTCGTTTGTAAGTTCCTTTGACTTTCTTTCTTTGCGGCAATGAAGATTAATGAATTTATGGTTTGTTCGAATTGTTAGCACCGCTTCCTTACTTTCTTTAATCAATATTTAAGTGGTATTCGGGCTTCTAATTGTTTTAATAAATGCTTTAGTTTATCGAATAATTAGAAGCAGCTACAAGGAAAAATTAATATTGATTTAATAGAAAATATATACTTAGGTACTTAACATATTTTATTATGAAAATAGTGCGGAAGGACGAACACCTACGGTTTTTCTACAAATATAACTTATGATTTAGTTCATCTAACGGTAGATGTACAAATCTTGATTGATTATTTAGATAGTATCTTTTCTAATGCATTTGACAGTGTTCTACTCCTACGTAACGTGTCTATTTGCGGATTCGAATATACCTACTCGGCATACTGTATCAGGAACAACATCAATATTAATTGTTTATTAGTTAAATTGGTATTGATCTTATTTACTCCCTTCTCATAAACCAATTAGTTGCCATTTTTTAAGAAATTTCGTCTGCTTACCCACTTAACTTCTCATGTGGAAGAATGTAATATTCAGGCCGAGTTACCTCCATCAAGCATTTCTTTCAAATTAATCGTTATATGTAAATCGATTTAAATAAGAATCTTGTATTTAAACGAGTTTTTCGAATAACTGCAATCGACTACCAACAAGAAAGACTTTCTGGTTCAGCATTATTCAAATAATTTCCTTCGTTAAGACCTTGTTTGCCTGGTTAGTTAGCTCGTGGCGTTACCAGCAAATAAATAAACTAATTAGTGGCATCTGTTTCGCAATTGTAGGTATGAAACTTGTATATCCTATGCAAACTCGAATTAAGAGAGTTAGGAGTGACTTTGTTCTCGATTCGGAATTGAATTTTTCATAATAGGTTATAGAAAATAAATAAAAATTTTGAATCACACAAGTGAAAGTCATTCCTCGCTTTTTTCCGAAGCAGTAAAAATTCCATTGTAACATCAATCACGGGAATAATTAAACTCAAGAGCTAGAACAAGCTCCTGCCCACGTTATTAACAATAGATCTCTCTCGACATGTAACGTAGCCGTTTATAAAGTGACACTTACTCTTTATGTACGTTTTACAGCCTAAAGTTGAAGTAAATAAATGACAAAAGCTATCACCTCTGTACACACGTAGAAGGTCTGCCCATCGTTTTTATGTCGCGTCTCTCCCTTTTTCTTTCGTCGCCGGGTTCTGAATCCATAAACATGTTTTCTAAATGAATACACATGTTTTCTTCCAAAAAAAAAACCTATACGTAAGTCGTTAGTTCACGCGTTTTCTCCTATACACACGAGATTCGATGGCGATAGTGGTGATTTAATTTTGTTGCACAGAATGGCAGGACCGTACTAAAAAAATCTTGTAATACTTGGCTCCCAAACCCGTATTAATTATTAATATTCAGCTGGTAGTACCAATTAAACGTCTATTGTTTTTTATGTTTATAAGAAGTTGATATTTGGAAAGTCTATATACTATCCAAGTTAATTCCACTCTTTTTTATAAAATTAGATGAAACATTCACTTAACATTTTGAAAATTAAAAATATGGGTTTGATTTTAGGCCGGAATTTGTAAGATTTATTTAAAATATGTGGTTTAGTTAACGGTCTATGTTTTCATTAATATTTTCCATGGAAATTTTTAAGTATAATATATTTAGATTGTTTTATATAAAAAGTATTGGACGCCTTGACAAAATTATGTACAAAACATAAAATTTTTGGAAAAAATTAAACTTTAAAAAAGGTAATGTCAAAAGTGCTGACAATATGCCTACATTAATGTGAATTGCCCTTTTTACTCTATTTTAATATGGTTATACTTTGTTTTAAAGGTATTACCACTTACTTATTACCACTTTTTAGGAAAACGTCTTTAATAGACACTTATCCAAGGTTCAAGCGTTATTTTAACGCGCACAAAATTAGACGTAACTGGATATCGACCAACCTTCGGCCACATTTTAAGATCATAAGTGAAATACATTACGCTGCGTAACTATCGCGAAGAAATGTATTTAATAAACACGCACTTAGTACTCGCGGATGGTTTACAATTATTAAATTAATTTGTACAAGCTGAGTATGTGCTAAACACGTGGCCAATGTTAACCCGGTACTTGGAATAACAAATAAAATAGTTTAATACGAACTTGAAGTCGAGGCCTGGTATAAATAGGCTACGAATTTTGTGGTTCTCCGTACAACGCCTTACCCTTCGCACAAGTTTCAAATAGTATCTCTTTTAAATGTTCCGACGCCTTAAATCTTCCTTTTATTTGATCGTTGAATTTGAAAGACGGTCCTGGATAAGGGATCATAAACAAGTGTGTGCGGCATGCGGGACGCCCTATGTCACGACGGCGACGCTCTGTTCGACCGGAAGTAGGTGATAAAGGCACAATGCGAATATGGAATTAGTTTTTTACCGGCTCAATTTTGGCATGTCTATGGTCAATAACTCACACACGTACCGATAGGGCAGAATGCGGCCAATGGATTATTAAAAAATACATAATAACAAGAAATGCGTGTGTGCAGCCATCGGAATGATTTAAAAAATTATGTTGGCTTTTTGTTGGGGCCGGGAGGCTATTTTTCACGGCCTAACAGAGTGATACGGTTTCTTTCCAGCGTAAAAGATGCGAAAAATCGACCTTTTCTCAATACGTTTTGTTCGAGAATGTCGATCATTTTTAACTTGATTTAGAAAGGACCACATATAAGGAAACAATCACAGCCCTGTCGACGCGATCGAGCAATCAACAGGGCGGGCATCATTTCTCAAATCAGGGGGAAATATTGAAAACTGATACCTCCGATCTTGACCATATCGATACGAGAACAACACGACTTTTCAATCCCTCGGTATTGTTTTTAACTAATTAACTTAACAGTTTCTATCCGGTTGATCTGGAGATAAGATAAGGGGACGAAATCCTAGACGAACATAACGCAGGTAGAGGAGGGCCATTTTTTAGGGCGAGATCTCTGGATGGATAGGGTCCCTAAAAATATTTACTCTGTCTAAAATGCAAATAAAGGGGATAATAAATAGAACGCGTACGGAAATGGACAGTCCTGTATTTTTTACCGGTACAGGAATGCGAAAGAATTTTTTAAAAACAACAACGTACCTACATTGCATTCTAGATACAAAAGTGTATTTATTTTTCGATATTACGTTTCACAATTTTACTTCGAAATCTTTATTTTCTTCCGAATTTTGTAAAATTTGTGTATAAAATATACACTGACGTCATCAGAAGCAGAAATTTATTTGTAGAAAAATTCGAAATTACCTATACAATGTGTTGACTTTGACTGGCTACTATTTCAAATTTCAAGATACTGGGCAACAACTCGACTCAACTTTTTATCTCTTTTTCTTTTCGACAAACTGTTTATTGAAACTGACTAGTTTTATTAGAGCTTTGTGTGTGTGTGTGTGAAAATTGTCTCAAATAGTGTTTTTAACGCATTTTATATACTTACTTATGAACATAATAAAAGATGTCCGTTCAGCTGCCCAAAGAGGTGGTCCACGATATCGGTGCTATTTAGCAGCGATAATAGCCGTTAAACAGTGAGAGTGTTTGTTGACTTATATTGTTCGTCGGTACTTAAGGCTTCCCGTGAAAATAAGTGACCCCAGCCTTTCGAAACTGCGCGCCTTCAGCTATTCCAAATATTTCTAATCATTATACAGTGTAAACAGAAGCACGGTACGCAATAATGGGTTTTTGTTTCAACATTCGTCGTGGATGGTAACCGATTTTGGTATAAAGTGGTTTCGGTGACAGGGAATATTCCGTATTGTTTGACGTAGTAGTCACATATGAGGAAAGTCATACGGCAACAGTTGTTTAAATATATGCTAGACTGTTAACTATTGTTCATGGGTCTAACATCAAATATTCAACTTTATTCAATAACTTTCTGTGAAATATTTCTTCAATTCTTTGGTACAAGTCAATAAACTTAATCATTTCTCTGATCTGTGAATATGCTTTATGGAAATCGGTATTTTTTCATTAACTTCACCGCTGACAGTTAATAAGGATTGTGACGTCGCAATTTTTGGACGGATCCGACATCGCCATTAATAGCCTGTTGTTAATAAGTGCCCATTAGAGCGTTTGACATATTTTTCTTTCTCAACAAATAATCGCACCATCTCGAAAGACTATTTTAATAATTGCGACTAATCTTTATCTATTACACAGACATTCGATGCAGTTATCTCTAAGTACATGATTTTTTTATGTATTAGTGAAAGTTATGGTTACAAGTTTAGTAGCATGTGTGAGACGCGATATTGTCGGCCGTCATTGGTATGTATATCGATATCTCCCAATAAAGCTTTGACTATTTCATGAAATTTCCATCGCACGTCTTCCTTGCGCATACAAATCGCTGTTGATTGTAAATTCTGCGAGCCAAAGCCAAAAATAGTTCAGATGGATTTATTTTGAATTTATATAAATACCTAGTGATATCATTTTATCTCGATTATTTATACAGAACGGTGGACTGTAAACACGCAAGACTTATAGGTAGTTGGTTATATAATAGGGTTACTCATATCACGCTCGTGAAAACAACTCGAGCTCAATGTTATGAAACTCTGTATATCGTTCCTGATATACCTAATTGCATTCCGATGCAGGAGCGTAAATAAGTTCAATGTTATTTATCCAACTAAACAAATTCGTCATGACACACAGCCGTCCAACTGCCCGAATGCAAATTTCAACCAATTTGATTTCGATGCTCCTGTTTATGTTACTTTTACCGCTATCAGCTCGTGTTTGTTTGATTAAATGAAATATTCCTACCAGGAACTGATTATTTACGAATTTTCTGAGAGATAATATCCACTACCTACTGTTTTATGCGAGTCCTGATAAAAATAAAGACGGTCTTCCGTAAATTAAAATTGCAAAAAAACCTTATGTCCGGTTACTTATTAAAAATTTAATAAGCATATTCCACATCCGTCGAAGTGTAATGAATTTATTTGGATATTTCTAAATTGGAAAGATGACATCCAAAAGGATATATTACCAAATTAAGTGATGTAATCATGCGGAACCTCTTTTCAAAAAACAACACGTACTAACGGCACACAGAAAAGAATTCGGAAATATTCATTGTGATTTATATTCCTTATTAGTACACACACGTAATTATTTTGGATGTTATCATGCATTTACATCTAAGCACATGTTAAATGTATTCCTTGTCTATTGTGCATAGGAATGAGCAAACAACATATACATAATCTAATAGTAACTATACCCAACTATAACCATTAATATTCTTAAAATTTGAAATAAATATGCAGCTTTATTACTTTTGCTTGGGTACTTTTTCAATCATTTTAAATTCGGTATTTCGTTCTTTCATTCAGTAATTAATATTAACGAAATATTGCTCCATTGCCGATAATATGGTACATCTTTTCCGTAATACCTATATGTATTTCAGAAAGTGTCAATACATAATTGAATTTTGGGATTAATTAAATTAATATTTTTTGTAAGTTTTTTATTAAAATCACTGAAAAAACCTTTAATTGGATAAATATTTATCGATATTTATGGATAACCTAGTTGTTGATATATTAATATGAAAATTTACGTAAATAAAATAAATATTCTTTAACTCTGTTTATTTTTACTGTAATTCCAGTTCATTAGCTGAAGTTTTGCTTCAAAAGTGATATGTCATCATAAATAGGCCATATTAAATATAATTTTTCTTTGTCTGTGCATCAAGATACCGGCTAGCAGCATATTGATCTGATGAAAATGGTGTTTTTTGAAAAATAATGTATGCATTTTGAAATTTAACGAACAATTAATTACTGACTAATCTGAAACACAAATAACGCTTGTCATTATATTATTAAATAACCCTTTTTGAAATGGTGACATGCGGAAGAGGCACGAAAATTTAAAATATTGGATGACAAAATAGACTTCACAAAATTCTTTTATTGTACTACCGGTATCATGAACGAGTTATGATTTATGTTAATATTGTTCGTGACACCAGTAGCAGACAAAAATAATTTTGTGAGATAACCATTTCTCTTGCATGTTTTCCATCCGTTACGAATATGACCTGTCCACATTAATTTCAAAGATCTCTCGATACGCGAATTTGGGCTAATCTCTTACACCTTCGCCTCCCGAGTAAGTGCTAATCGTGCAAAGTGTCCACTAACCGTTCATCACAGTTGCAGTGCATGAGCGTGTTGACCCGCCAGTTGAAGAGGCCGTATTTGGTCTCGAAGCCGCCGATCCAGAACGGACACGAGAGGTCGTGCTTCCTGCAGCACCGGTCCGTCCTGGAGAAGCCTCCCAGTCTCGTGTACTTATCGGCGGAGTAGCCTTTTCCACACCACTTGGTCCCTGGGACGCGGAATAGGTCGGAGATGTCGCGCTTGTGCCTAGGGGGATTAACAAAGTTTCATTCTGGCACCGGGTGGTTTACCTAGGCGCTTTGTGTATGGTTTGTCGAGGTGACGATGCTTGCAGATAATGTAAAGCCTTTAGTGCTCTCTTACAGTAACGAGTCAAATTTATTATTAAAGCTGCACGTCTGGAGAAGGTCTAGATATCTTTTTCGATAATAGCGAAGAAAGCGTTTAAGAAATTCGCGTGAATCCTCGTTGAATCTGTAAAACCCAAGGATGCACTTCTCGGTACCTGCGGACTAATAAACGTTGCCTAAAATACAATCCGTTAGTCGTTTTCCAGAACCGGTCGCTTGTTTATTTCGCTCGCGGATAATCAAAAACTGCGGACGGGTCCGCAATATGGGAATCATAAATATCCCAAACGGAGCACACGTCTGATTTATTTATTTAATGTGCGGCTGAAAAGTAGAGTTCCCGCGAACATTATCAACACCTTATCGTGAGCCACTGAAACAACAAACAGCTACTTCGTTGGATCAAGTTCCATACGTCATTTTCTCGGAGAGTTAGGGAGTATATTTGTCGAAAGTTTTAGTTCAACAAATGAATAATGTTCCCGTTAAGCGGACCCCTTTGTGCCCGTTCATAATATTTACAATGATTAGATCTTTCAAAATAATCTCAAACTGTAGGTTTACAAAAAGAGCAACTATTAAGATCAAGTTTAAGCGTCGGAACGGGAGCCGATGCAAACCTCTTAAAGTGAATAGGTTTTATGAAGTATTACGGTTTGAAATAGTAAACAATTTCTGTTAGATTTTCCAGATAGATTGGAAAACATTTACAGGTTAATGGAAATCGTGACGGTTTAGCGAATCAAACACTGTGATATTCATCATATCGCACCAATCTAAAGCCAAGCCCAAATTCCTACCTGTTGTCACAACGGCAATGCGACAGCGTGAAAGGTCGCACGTTAAAAAAATCGTACTTCTCGGTTAGGCCTGGTACGTTAAATTTGCAGTGATCGTGTCGCCTGCAGCATCTGTCGGTGCCCGAGAGACTCCCCAGCTGGGTGTAGACGTCGGCGTCGTGGTGGTGGCCGCACCACAACGTACCGGGTACTATTAACAGGGACCTTTTGCTCCTAGTTGACCTAAGATGGAAAAAGTGGGTTAAATTTGGAGCGAGGATGTATTTCTGCGAGGGAGGAAATGGTTGACTCGTTTGGGTAGATTTAAAGATTCAGTATTCAACGTAAAATTGCAAATATTTGGGTATATTTTTATATTTGAAAAGGAATTGGTTGTTAAGTTTTTCATGTCGGTATAAACAGTGATAGCAAAGAAAAATTCAAATACGGTGGAATCTCCAGAAGCCCCAATAACAGAATAAGAAACAATCTTTTTAATTCTTACACTATTGCATTACAGAATTATACAATTCGCAGGATAAAGCGGACATTTAACAATTGCTTGACTTGACATTTCACAAGACAAACCATACACAAAGCACTGGATAAACAAGTAAGGCAGACACAATACGGACAATTGCTATGATTTTTCAATGTTCCTATAAAAACTATAAATACATACAGTGTTACAGTGAACTTCATCTATAATCTTACTATTTCTAAGATTTAATCTTAGTCAGATTACGATTAACTGTCACTTTTGCTGAAATAATACCGTCAGATGTAATACGACATGTTTTTTCTTTTCGATAACATCTACTTATAACGGACTATTTGAAATAATAATACAAACAATTATGAGAACAAATTCGATGAAAATATTCCCATACCTTTCGCTGTGAAGAAGCTCTTCGTTATCCCGGACCGCCGCCTCCCGAACTATTTTTTTTAATTCCCTATGTCTGCTCTTGCATATCTCCCTGAGGTTGGTGTAGTTCATCCAGCTGAGGCCTTCCGGTAAAGGCTTGAAGTCTAGAGGATCCACCGATATGTTTGAGGTGGCTATTAAGTTACTCAAATCTTGCTTAAAATTATGTAGGAACGATTTCACCTGGTCTCTCTGGTGACCAAATTCACAGTCTCTTAGTTGATTATCACCGGCGTAGATGAGTTGGATGAGGTGCTTCCCGTCCGTCAGCTGACGGAACTTGATGCCATCCGTGTTTCTGCAAAAGAAATAAAAATGTGTGAAAAAGTTTGAGTGACAGCCAGAGAATATATAACACTGTTTTCAGATTTTAATTCACAGCCCACAAAAAAAAAGTATCGGATCTGGTATTCAGACACTTGTATTTCCATGTATTTTTTTCCGCTGAATCCGAATCTGCCTTGAGATTTGTCCCAACGGGTCTGAGTTTTCGGGAAAATTAAAAAAAACAGGTCAAAATTCACAAAAAACGTAATTTACGATCGACGAAAGTTATAAAAAATCAAATTATTCTACCAGCTCACTAGACATATGATTTTTCACTCGTTTAATTCCAATTTATCATCATATAGTCCAAGCATTCTGTCACGGATTAATGTTAAATATGCAGAAATTATTACCTGGAGAAAAAAATATGACCGTATAGAAAATTAAATTTTAAATTGAGTTTCTTGTTCTTTAAACTCGATCCAATATGGCGAACATGGTTAAAAAAAATCGCAAAGTTGAAAAAAAACGGTTTTTCTAAAATAACTAAAAAAATATAGCACGGATTGAAAAATTTTAAATGAGAAAGTTGTAGGTTTTAAAAAGATCTATCGACAGATTTTTTGAAAGTATCGATTGCTTTGTTACTTTTCGAGATATATCGAAAAAACCGTTAAAAATCTTCTCTTTTCTCTTCTTCTATAACTCGTTTACATTTACGTGCCCATATTTGCTATTTACTGCAAGCATAGCCCGCGGCAAGCCAAAAAAGTACATTTTTGAAAAATTTAAAAATATTAATTATTTTTCGAGATAT
>NW_019416591.1:323282-402914 GCF_000390285.2 Anoplophora glabripennis
AAAAAAATTCACATTTCTTATTTTTTATTTTAATTTGGACTCAAATTTAATCTGCTTACTAACCATTAAGAACTCAAAACACTCACACAATTGTAAAATACTAGAAAAAATGATAACATTGGCACTTAAACGTAAAAAACATTTTTTAAATAATTTATTTGAGTAATTTATACTTTCAAACAATTTTTGGCGGTCTAGTATTTTACCTTCCGCGGTCCGGACCTGGACCGCGGTCCGCCAGTTGCCGACCCTTGGCCTAGAAGATTGAGAATGCAATAAAATTTGTAGAATATTCTATTCTAGTGAGCTAGAATAATTTGATTTTTTATAACTTTCGTCGATCGTAAATTACGTTTTTTGTGAATTTTGACAAATACTTTTTTTTGTGGGGCTGTTATTTTCACTTGTTTTCAGAATCCCAAAGAACGCTCGAATTTCTTTTTTTTTTTCTATTTGAAGGCTTTGTATCTTAAAAACAAGGTACCCGCAAATATTTCCTCCTAATTTGAGACAAAATCAACTTTATTAGAATTAAAAGTGAATTTAAAATATTTATTTTCCCCTGAAAATGTTTTACTGCCCGTTCCTTACCTTCCAATAAATAACTGGACATGCTCCTTTGCCCGTACACCCTAATTACCGGCCACATTCCAATTCCTCCACAGATAAGAGCGTAGAATAAAATATGGTCAATTAATTAAAAGAAATTTGATCGATATTGCTTAACTAAACAAGCCCCTCTATCTGGTAAACCGGCATTATACGATATGAGTCTAATAAGAAAATAATACAGCCGCTTTCTTTCCTTTGTGGCCCATTATCGCCCTCCGGATCTCGGCGCGCTTTGATTGATCGCTGAAAGTTGAGCGTCGGGCGACGTTCATTTGTTTCAGCGTTTGTCTTAGGAAAGTATTCCACGGCCGTGTCGATTGAAATCTGTAATGTCCGCGGGGCGACAAGGTGATGTCGTTTAGCTCGCTGATGAATGGTAGAAACGCAACGGAAATAATACCAGCAGTAGTTGTAGCTTAAATAAGTCCGTTAATTAAGCAGTATTTGTTATTTCGTGAATGACGAAGCCGTTGGTTTCGTTTGGCCGGACGTCATTTGAATCTTTTGGGATCGGAAAAATGCGTGAGTAGCTCCGATACATCGTCGAAGTGGTGCGGACGGATACCGGAAGGACTTCCTCCAACTTTACGTCGAGAGGACTTTGGAAAGCACTTGCCGGCGATGCTCTCCCCCGAGCGTCTATTGTGCTACGCCTGAAAAGGTTTACCACTGATATACGTGAACAGACGAGCGGTTTTCTTTAATTTCGCGATGGAAATTCAAAATTATTGGTCGTGTGACGAAAGTACATGCCTAGTTCAGTTTGAAACCACCGGAATCGATATTAGCCCAGTTACTGCGTAGCTGAAAATATAGTAATACCTCCGAATTTTTTATAACTGCATCGATTTTTCTCAAAATTTAGAATTAGGCTCATCTTACCCTCCACTTCAAAACTTATGTATACGCTAGGTGTGCTTTTTGTTCTTAAGGGGTGGAAACCACCCCTTATTGGAAAAAAAAAGAAAAACTACAAATTTAAGCATTTTGTGTAATGAAATCTTTTTTATTTATGCAGTATGAGTAATTTCAGGTGCTATCTAACATGAAACTTAATGTATCCCAAATTTTCAACCCGGAAAAACCTTTAAAAACCACTCCGTTGGATGAAAATAATATAAAATTAATTTATTTTTCAACTTGAAACTTTTTAATCATGCTTTTTTATCAAATTAAAATTGATTTCTTGATTAAAAATCTTTTTTATCGATTGCAACTTTTCAACCCTTGAAAAATACCCCTTCTTTCGAAAATAAAATGAAAAAATATTATTGAAAGAGTAGAAACATTTTAAATGTGCATTCGTATGAAATAAACATTTATTTCCTTATTATAGTACTGGTTTATTCGAATATTCACATACTAAATACGTATATAGGTACACAAAAAAGATCTAAATGCTTCAATATTCTTGTTTGACCTAAATTTTCCTAAAATTATTACCTATACACGTGTTTATTTTTTTGACGATAACTTTCTTACTTTTTAAGATTTTTAATCGCACAAAGGCTCATTTTGCAGAGAAATGTAAGGGCTACGTGAATTGTAGAGTTAATCTTTTATAAGACCTTCATTTTTAAGTTTGAAGGGTTTAAAGGGCTCGAAAATGGTGGTTCTCTCATTCATATGATAACTTAAAATGGCGATATCTCGATTAATATTAATTTTAGAGGAATAAAAAATTTAAACCAAATCTTCAGCAAAAATAAAGCTAAATTTGTTTACTCTTGTATTTTTTTCGTACACCCTTTAATTTTTAAGTTACAGTGTAAAAATCGATTTTTCTAAAAAAATTTGAAAAATTAACATTTTCAAAAATTAAGTTTTTTTTTCGAAGCCATCCTTTGTAAGTGAGCCAAAGACCCAGAACATATTCTTAGAACATAAATGAAGAAATCTGTAAATGGATTGCACTTAATTTTAATTCTGTCGCCAAAGGCACTGATTTGTTTATTACTTTTTTCTTAAAAAAAATAAGAGTATCATGTTATTTCGACCATACTTCCGATAATTTTGATTCTAAAGACTTTTAAAACAGCTCATTTTAAAGGTTTTTCAAAGTACTTTAAAAAAAGTTCAAATAGTTTTTTTCCTAACATTTATGGTTTCGGCGCTATTTAACGTTAACTGGTTCCAATTTAGTTTTCAGCTAACATATAATAATGTTTAAAAATCCATAACTCGGTTTATATTGCAATTAGAGAAAAACAAACTAATGCCATTAGATTTGTTTTTTATTACCTTTCTTTTTGTTCATTACAACTTTTTGGTTAAATCCAATGGTTTTAGAGTTATTTGCAAAAAACTCTCCGAAAACAAGCACTTTTTCAGTAAAAAATCAACATTTTCAATGACGAATTACTCGGAAAGTATTGGATTATCCAAAAAACTTTATATAACATTTGTTACTTAAAATTGACTCCTCTATCGATTTCTGTGGTTATTTTGGGAAAAATTTCCACCCCCAAGAAGAGGTGGGAACCACCCCCAAGGCAAAAGCGCACTTCGGCACTATATAAGTTTTGTTCCTTGAGGCATTCCCCTCATTCAGTAAAATTTCACGTCAATCGGTTCAGTTATAAAGAATTCGGAGGTAAAAACCCTGAGTAACTGGACTATATGTTGAAAATTAAAATCAAGGTTTTATAAAACGCTGTATAGAGCATTTAAAGTCTATTACTCTTTATGGAGATCAACATTGTGAACAATATTTGAAATGAAAGTAATTTTCTGAAAATTAAATACTGACTTCCGAGATATTTGTACTGAAAGTATTTTTTAAACAAAAATAATAACTACAAAATTAATTTTAAATATACGGGAAGTTTTGAAAGGGTGCTGATGGAACATTAATAAATAGAAAGATTTTTCCCCATGGACTGTGGGTTTACCCTCGCTTGTTTTTGAGGTAGATACACAATTTAAAAATTATTTTGTGTAATTTTAGCCACATATTTTTCAAACAACGCTTTAATAAGTATGACGAAAGCATAAGTTGGTACGAAATTGATTTGGAAGCATAAATAAAGATTTTTAATTTTTTGAACCTTATTTTTTGGACGAGTTTCTTTGAATTTATATTTACTACGTAACCTTTTTCAAGAAACTTCGGCATCCCTTTTGGTTTACATCCGCGATACGGAAATAGCGCGGCCTTTGCAAGCGACAGTTATTTTGGAAAATGGGAATGTATCGCCGAAATACTGCACGCAATCCGGCAGATATTCGAGCGACTTTCGAAAGGGAGTCGGCCGCGCTCCTCTGTGTAAACAACTCTGGGCCGCGTAAGGCTAAGAAGATTTACTGTAGGCATTTATTTAAGTGGATTTATCAGGACGGCATTAGGATTACCGAACGCTTAAATCGCGGGTCCGCTCTTGCGGTCCGCATCCGATGGGATATTCGTGTTCTCCAGCACGCCCGATAAAATATCGAGACGGTTAGCGTAACAAGTGTTGAGGAAAAGTTCGGATTTACAGATTAACAGATAGTGGAAGCGTCCTAGTATCGTCCGTGCGTGAGGTATTCCGGTTATTATCGTCTCGTTGTAAATTGTATACAAAATGATGTGCACTGGATTAAGGTGGATACACTTTTCGGATGTCGGAGACTGAAATTTCCAGTTTTTTTCGGTATTTATGTACGCATGTGCCCTTTACAGGGATATTCAATTAAAGTCATGCGTACGCCGTTGAATAATAGTTATTTATGTGAAACTTTAGATTGTTCAATAAGCATATTCGTAGATATAGGGTCGAAAGGCGGTTCATTGATGCGGCTCGCTTTGTTTCCTTTTTGTACATAAATTATTTCAGGGTGAAACAAATCTGAAAAAGCTAGAATTATTTAGGGATAATATCCATAGGCAATAGAGATTCACAGCTCTAGAAATGTCAAAGAAATATCAGGGGATTTCTCAAATTTCCATGGAATCTTTTCAACTTGCAATTGTAATTCCCAAAAAATTAACCGAAGTTTCCAGATTTGCGTTATCTTTTTTACAATTTGACATTGAATATATCAAATATCGGGAAAACAAAAATTTGCAAATTTAGATTTTTTCAAAATTTAGAATTTATTTTTTTTCGATGTTTGATGAGTATTTAGCGCGAAATAGTGAGAAAAGTAACGCAAAGAAATTAGTTTCATCTTAATCATTAATTTATGTTCAAGGAGCAATAAACCTGCTCCTTTATTTTTTTATAAAACTTTGAAGATTCAGGAAAAATAAACGGTTCGACCGATCGATCTCAAAATTTACAGCATCATGGGCATGTATTTTCCTAAAAAAAACTATAAACATTGGCACTTTTCGCTATATTTGCAAAGTAGTCATTGATTTTCCAAAACAGCAGAAAAACACATTTTTTTTTCTTTTTCAAATTAATACTGAAGTACAAAAAAAATTCTCAAACATACCAAAAGGTCCTTGAAGATGACTGATCTAGGTTTCTAAAACCAACCCTCCGTTCGCTACACGACCATTAGTTCATAAGATATCGAGGATAAAAAAACTCAATAGTCACTCAATAGTTCACTCAATAGTCAATATTTCAATGAGAAATAATCGTGCGGAAAATAAAAAAATCCAAATTGAAGTTGATGAATCAGTCTAAATGACCCTTGCCAATGCAATCAATGATTAAGCCAGAAAAAAAAATTCTGAGCCCTTGTGTAACTTTGAAAAAAATTTTTTAATTTTTGCCGTGATGCTAAAAAAAATTTTGCATCTTAAGATTTCAAAACTAGAATCTTCAAGCTTCAAGATGCTTCTTTCTTTTTCTCGATACAACTATTATTCACAAAGTTACAACCTTTCAAAAATCACTAAAGAAATTTGGAAATTTTTCTGCTCCTTTAATATTTTTGCTGAGTTTGTATTTCAAAAACGTTTTATTTTTCCAATACAGTGAGAGATTGGCAAATATACGTAAATCACTTCGCCTCAAACCAACGTTCTGTATTCACAAATTGATTACAGTTAAAATATGAACAGGGCCGTTCCTGGGTAGTGTGCTGGTGGTGCCCCGGCACCAGGGCGGCCGAGCTACAAGGGCGGCCAAAATTCAACTTTTCTGTCCTGGTCTTCCCCAGATTCCTAACTAAAAATATTTAAACAATAGCAGCAAAAACTGCAAAAGATAAAATGTATATTAATTTTCGTCTTATAAAAAATGTAGTATTAAATATACTGTTTTTACACTTTTTACATAAATTAATGCAAAAAATTAAAGGGTCAAAAGAATTTCCGAAATTTTTCCGTGATTTTTGAAAGACTGTATTTAGGTGAAAAATGGTCGTATCGGGAATTAAAAAAAAAAGCATTTTGAAGCTTTAAGATTCTAGTTTTTGAGATATTTCGGTCGAATTTTTTTAGGAGCTACGGTTATCATGCAATTCTAAGAAATAGCGTGATAAAAAAATTTTGCAAATTTTCTTTTTTTTTTCGTCAATTTGAACGTTATTTGCGGTAAATGTGAAAAAACCTCAAAAAAACTCAAGCTCAAAAAACGTGACCCTTTAATTTTTTTCAAAAGTTTAACTATTTGAAACAAACAAACGGGTCGCTAAATTGAGATGAAACTGCACAGAGTTCTTCTGGGTATATCGAACTGTAAAAGTAATGTTTAATTCTAATTTACCCTTTTTTCCTGTTTTTTAAAATTCGTGTAAAAGATCAAAAATGTTTTTTCCGAATGTTTATATAGGAAATTTATTCCAGTTTTCGAAACTGCCCTTCAGTACTCTGTACGAGCATTTGTCGCCGAGATATCGATGATTAAAAACAAAATGATCCATTTCCATTAAAATATTTCGATGAAAAATGATCATATCGAAATTTAAAAAAAAGGAAATTGAAGCTGAATAAACTAGCTATCTGGTCCATACAGTGGCTAAGCTGAAAAAAAATTTCCAAGTCCGTGGACTGGAAAATTTTTTTGTCGCACTATTTCTTAGAATTGAATGACAACAGTAGCACCTAAAAAATTTCGACCGAAAGATCTAAAAACTAGAATCTTGGAGCTTCAAAATGCTATTTTTTAATTCCGGATACGACTATTTTTTACCTAAATACAGTCTGTCAAAAATCACGGAAAAATTTCGAAAATTCTTTTGACCCTTTAATTTTTTGCAATAGTTTTTAAAAAATGTAAAATCACGGATGTTTTAAAAATGTCTTAAACGTTCACGAACAAATGAANAAAAAAACTATAAACATTGGCACTTTTCGCTATATTTGCAAAGTAGTCATTGATTTTCCAAAACAGCAGAAAAAAGCATTGTTTTTCTTTTTCAAATTAATACTGAAGTACAAAAAAAAATTCTCAAACATACCAAAAGGTCCTTGAAGATGACTGATCTAGGTTTCTAAAACCAACCCTCCGTTTGCTACACGACCATTAGTTCATAAGATATCGAGGATAAAAAAAGTGAAATAATAGTACAGAAAATAAAAAAATCCAAATTGAAGTTGATGAATCAGGCTAAATGAGCCTTGCCAATGCAATCAATGATTAAGCCAGAAAAAAAAATTCTGAGCCCTTGTGTAGCTTTGAAAAAAATTTTTTTTAATTTTTGCCGTGATGCTCAAAAAAATTTTTCATCTTAAGATTTCAAAACTAGAATCTTCAAGCTTCAAGATGCTTCTTTTTTTTCTCGATACAACTATTATTCACAAAGTTACAACCATTCAAAAATCACTAAAGAAATTTGGAAATTTTTCTGCTCCCTTAATATTTTTGCTGAGTTTATATTTCAAAAACGTTTTATTTTTCCAATACAGTGAGAGTGAGAGATTGGCAAATATACGTAAATCACTTCGCCTCAAAACCAACGTTCTCTATTCACAAATTGATTAAACACAGTTAAAATATGAAGAGACACAACTATTCGAAACGAGCTATAGCTTTAAAAACATGTCACGAGAGAACGCTCAACAGTAAACAGATAACGGTTCCAATTACAAACGATGGCTTTAACACCCCCATAACGCCGACTTTATGGGAATCCCGCACCACCCGCCTTAGTTATTGTCATTGGGAATAACTGTCCATAAATGTATCTTCTGTTCCAATACGGTTACTTTTAAAATAAACTCCAGGAGTAAACAAACAAACAGTTTAAGTAATTTAGTAGTACGGCAAAATGTAAATGAGGGCCTCTGGAATTGAATGTTTGTTATAAGGAGCCCGTAAAAGTGACAATGGGACTGTATAACAAACGCGGATTGTAAATATACAAGGTAATAAAATATTTTTTCAGGGGTTGCTGTTTAGACTGGCTGGGGCGAAGGCGACGCTAGGCATTTGTGATTAGATATATTGTCTTAAGAATACACGTTTACTTAATTATGTCTTTACACAATTCTAAATTTTAAGGACGGGTATTTCCTAAATACTTGCAAAAATTCCAGGTCACCGAATCTAAGGCTGCTGTTTCGAGCTACAGGGTTTTCAAAATTGAAAAGAAATCAATTTCATTTCATTTCTAAACCGCTTCAGATATTTTTAACAGATTTGGTATATTTCAAATATTTTTTGGCAGGCGTGAAATGAAAATTTTCCAGTTGGTAAAGCAAACTGCCACGTTAATACGGAAAAACGGGAATGGCCGATTATGTCCTCACAGCTTCTGGTACCAGTTTACGATGATTAACCACAAAATTTCAAGAATTAGGTAAGTAAACAGATTATTTACTTATTTTTGTGCATTCCATTATTATTATTTATTAAGACAATGCAAGTGCTCATAAATACTGAAGGGATAATATTGTATCGAAAACAATCCGCGTGTCTGATAAATGGAAAACTGGCCCATCTCCTACTCACGACAGATAAGGTCGTCCGGGTCCCCGAGAAAAGGCGGTATTTTTGGGGAAGGCCAGAAGTCAAGTCATCAGTAAACGTCCGTTTTACAAACTGAAGTGCACTTGGCCGGTATTTCTGTTCGAATTGATAGTCCCATTTTATTGCCCATTTGAAACAATGCTCGTCAAGTGGAGCCATCAAAAGGGGCCGGGCTCACGCGTGTACTCGAACGGCTTTCGCGGAAAACTGAATGGGCTGTTGGGGGGCCTACCGCCACTTGCCGACTTTTACAGCCCTTAACCCAAATCGTCTGCGAGTAATGCAAGGCATCTCCAGTACAGTCTTACTTGGTGCAAATGAATATGTGCTATGAAAAAACGCATGGAAAGTTTACACAGTTGTACCACCTTTGACTATAACTTATATAAATACGACCAGCTACAGGTCACCAAATGTAGGAAAAGCCCTGAGTGTCTTCACCTCGATTTTAACAGAGTTAGATTAGAAAAGAGCGAATTCCCGAGCGACTTTTGTCTGATCCTGGGATAATTTGTTTATAACGCTGTTTTGCACATCCTACTTTGTTAGTTACAAAGGAACAAAGGGCAGCTTAATTCCAACTTTTTAAAATTTCTCTCTTTCGATACGTTTCTTCAGATCGATTAGAAAAAATTTATAATTGGCATATTTGAAGAATGATCAAAAATAGAAAAGTCATCTTCGTTGCGATCTTTTCCTTCTGTCTTTTTTTTATACCATATGCTTGCCTAAATGAATTAATTATATTTACATACATTTACTATGCTATTACTCTTATTTATTCACATATTTGTCATAATTGGGTTAAGTTGATAAACTGTTTTACAGACACTTCGCTCTATCCGTTTGTATTACTATTTTCATCTTGTACCGAGACCATTTATCACTAGGCTAGTGGTTGGCAATCTCCTGTTGTTTCTGTTTTTTTTTAGTTCGACCGACTAATTTAACAAAAATGTTGAGTAATATAGCTTCAAACTGGTACGTTTTTTTCTTATGCGTTACCTAAATAACATTGAATAATTAATATCAGAAATAAAAAAATAATAGTTCTCGATAATTGTATTGTCACGAAATCCTAGATCTATTTACTCTTTCGGTCGGATTAATTACCTAATAGAAAGATTTTGTCTGTTGACGGATACCGACCAAGTTTCAGTCAAGTTCAGTATCGGGTAAATGATCTAAGCTACAGAAAAATGCGCGAGATCAAAAAGGAGCGAGTAAGTTATGTAAACAGCAGAAAATAGACGACACGTTTTAGAAAATAATGGAGAAAACAGCCCGGTAGACTAACTGAATGCAGTTAGATGTGAATGTAAACATTCGTGGGTAAATTAATTAATGTACAGCCAGCTATTTTTAATTTCAACCTAATAATAAATCAAACGCAAAAGGAATTAAGCTTGAGAATTAGTTGTTAAGTTAAATCTTCTATTTTTACCTAAAGCCCTCTTTGAAAGGATATTGGTATCACATTCTGATAACTTTCCCAATATTCACAGTTATGGGGAATATTTGTGTTAAATCGCAGAAACGATTCTCGATCTCCAAAAGGAAAAATCAATAAGTATCACTATGTATTTTAGAAAATACCCCATCGAATCACATTAAACTATCATTAATTATTACTGATTTCGCCGTAGTCTAATTAAAATATCTTTCCAACCGCTAAACTCGTAGAGGTGTTGTTCCACCCCTTAAAAAACTTCGACAAAAAACCGACGACTTAATCAAGAACGACACTCTTGAAGTCAAGGGATGGGGATAGCCTTACTGGAAGAATACACTGAATGGATACATGGGCGTACAAATTTAAAAAGATGGGAGCAGGCCACGGTTTATTTTAATGTCATTGTGGCCTAGAGGTCATGCTTAAGGCGTGTGCGATGTTGTAGTAGCGGCTATATCTTTATACAGGGTGTAATATTTATACGGAGGCTACCTTTGACTTTTAGAAATTCTATTTCGATGCCAGTAAAACCTAATAATTAACTGACCTTAATTAGGTTAATGTCAGAGGTCATTGACACTGAGATTCACAAACTAAACACAGTACTGTAAAAAATAGTAACAAATATGTACTTTTTATTAAAAACTTGAAGTAATTTTAAAAATTATTTAAATCTATCAGATTAGTAAGCATTTTTTATTTATTTTCTATTATATAGGTAGGTACATTTTATGAAATAGCAAAAATAATTATTTTAAATCAAAAATTAGTTTTACTTAGAATTAGAAAATTCCAATATTAGTTAATATTTAATAAATCTTGCAAAAGATGTATTTTTTAAAGCACTTTTAATGTTCAGCGCTTTGTCCACATTAACATAACAAAAATATGGTGAGTTTAAAATAACATGTCGCACAGTTTTACAAAAGTAGTTTGTCTTTACAAAATTATTTTCTACTGCAGTTTCGCTCTCTGTCACTCAGTTTCACACACTTGTTTTAAAAACCTCGAGTTTTGGCGCTGTCCTGTGACGGCGTCGACAAGAGTTTAAGAGCAGTTTAAAAATCTAATAATGATTGGATTATTTGTTCAAATCACTGTATTTAAACATAATTTTCACCAAAATAACCGGATTAACGGACACTTATCCAGCACTACACACCATACACCACGTTACGAAATGACCTAATGGGAACAGTGAGAATAGATAAAGACAACGCACGACAACCATAGAATGTTTTGAGGTCATTCAATAATGAGGACATTTACTCCGATGTAGCTGCAAGTATACCAAATACGAATTTATCTGCAGAACTTATTTAACGGGTACCTATAATTGAGTAAAAATAATCAGTTTTAGTTCAAATATTATCACAAATTAATAAAATTATCAAAACGCTCAATATTATATTCACTCCGTACCTTTATTGCTTTCCTTCACACCGATTTTTGTACAGTATATTGTTACTTCTAAAAAACTGACTCGCGCCTAGAGTAAGCTCATTGTATGGAGTCATGTCCGTTTGCTCTGCAAAATATTTAGATAGCTTTAAACTCTTTAAGCCCACCACCTCGTGTACTACGAATTGTACTAAGAATTTCTTCTAATTTGAATTAGGTGCAGTAGGTGAAGGATCATTCTATTCTTTAATTTATATTCATAGGCTTTTTTTGTTCAATCAAAATTAATTCTGCTTGTAATCGCTCTCTGATTTCCCAACTATAAACTTATAGTAGATTTTTTGTACAATTTTTTCCAATATGAGCTGTTATTAATCCATTGTCATGACATCTAATAATATTTAGTAAAACATCCTTATGTCCGAGAAGAAATTACAATTTTTTTTTAAAGTGCAACAGAGGTATCGACACGAAATAAGCGGGTTTGTTATTTTACAACATATCGCAGGCACGACCCAACCCCTGGGAAAAGAACAAGGGTTGGCATTGTGTTCCTACCTGCGTTTACATCTCCATTTCCATAATTTTATCTAAAAGCCACCGTTTAACTTATTTGTTCGTGTGAGGGGAATCCGAATGTTGGATATTATTGTATGTAAATTTCAGAAGGCAAAAAGCTTAGATTCGACTGGGATGAAATGGACTTTGTTTATTTTGTACGACACATTTTCGTGATTTGGTTTAGTAAATGAGCAGTTGGGCGGTTAAAAGACACTCGAGAAGGGGGTGGGGCCCGTAATAACATCAATACGTTGGAAAACTGTAAATCCCTCGTCCGAATTATTGTTTTAGTCTAGAGTTTGACGTTGATTATTTCTGAGAGAAAACTGTTTTATCTGTAACATTTTTTTAAAGAAAGTTACGTTGATCTATATACTTTTGTACTAATTTTAAATAGATGGATATCTACTATTCAATATTTAATTAAGATAAATTGTGGCGCAGCGTAGGATAAATTGGAATTTAAAAAGAACAACCGACCCACTGTTTGGTTTTTAGTTCGTCCGTGTTGTCAATCTATTATATGTTTCTCGTGAAGTATTTAGGTTTTCCTTTTCTATTTTCTGACTCGATACCAGTAATTCTAATTTTACGAGAATACAAGTAAGATATTTACTATCCAACTACAAATTTTTCAAATGGCGGATAATATTAAGTAAAATTATAGTGGACATTTCCAGTATTATATCTCACTCCAAAAACTGTAGATTGCATACTTATTCTTTTTCCCAAGAAACTTGAACTGCGATAAAAAATTTTTGGCGTATAGTAGCATTAGCATTTCTGTAAACGATAGTCAGGAGAAAGTGATGCTGTTGCAAGAAGACGATATCAAATCGATTATCCCGACTTATAAGTACCGAATAAGAAAATGTAAGATTAGTTTAACCTTTAAGAGATTATGGCAGTTTTGAACACCAATGCGGTAATGTTAGATGAGAAACTTAGAACCAGATCACTAAAAGAAGGTAAAAAACAAACAGTTTTCGAGAGGGAGTTTAGAAAACAAACTTATGATACATATTTCTAAAGGTCAAACCGGATCGTGGATGAGTTTTTTAGAAATGCTAGCTGCCTTCACAATTTGTGGTGTAGTTTGCTGCGTAAAATACGCGACAAAGGTGTCTAATTAAGTAAACGTGTAAGCGATATATATCCTCATTCTAAACCCACGGACTCGAGATCTGTGCGGGAGACACAATAGCTTCGTAGAGATTCAATTTTGAAGAAAAAAACCGCCCGTCAAACTTCCCTCGTAAATTGGTGTTCACCGATCGCGGTTCTTACGAATTTCTCGCCTACGTCCGGCGTGTGGTAGTAGTTCCAACGGTGCACACGCACACTCGAGTTATTATTTTGTATTCACCATTGTCTTATTGACACAGGGACTTAATGTTTGCATTTTAATGGGGCCCAGCCCGCGACGAGGAACTCGATACGAGCATCACCGAATTTGACGGTGAAATTTATTGTCTGATTATTTTATTGGCATTTCTTTATGGGAAAAGCAGACGTGTCCATCGCGGCCGTCATTAGCGGCGTTTAGAAACGTTTAAGGGGAATGGGTTTTGAATAACCAACGCATTGTTTAATATAAGTCGTGCATATCTACGAGTGGAATGTGGGGGTTTATTGATTTATTTTCGAAACGTTTATTGTGTAAGCGGTATACGATGCGTATCATGTGAAGGAAATCACCTTCATAATGGGTAATATTTTCTGGGAACTCGTCATTTGTACGTAGTCTTATACTGAGTGTACTTTAGATTTGTACACATATTTTAAACAGCGGCTCAGTTACTACGTAGAACATGATTGTAATTATTGGGTTTTCTCCAACCGTCACAAAACTATGATATTTTTTGACTGTCAGAAGTCTCTAAGACTGACATTTTCCTTACTGAGAAAAAAGAAATGGTATTTTTCTTCAAGCGTATAATAATACTTATATTATATAGTGCAACACCTCCTTTAGAAGCAGCCTATTGTTTAACTAGTACAAATATTTTTCATTTTTTAACTAGTAAAAAAATGTAACAATGTGTAGGTAAGTATCCTAGCAACGAATTAAAGATTCAAGAAGCTTTGACGTTTCATTAAGTGTCAGTTGAAATTTGATGTCGCGTCGGGTCGTTTTTAAAATGTCTGAAGAAATGCAGTGCACACCACCAGAATTACTGGAAATTGCAAATACATCAGTGGCAACACTTATACCAACAAAGTCGAGAAAAATTTATGAAAATGCTTATGATAAATTCATAAATTGGGCAAAAGAAAATAATGCACATATTTATTCAGAAAATGTGATGATAGCATATTTTACAAGATTATCCAGAACACTGAAAAGTTCAACTTTATGGGCGCAATATTCAATGGTAAAATCTAAATTAAACATAGAACACAATGTAAATATTGAGAAATATTCAAAATTAATTACATTTTTGAAACGACAAGGTGAAAATTATAAACCAAAAAAGTCGAAAGTTTTGTCTAAAAAAGAATTTGACGAATTCCTGAATAAAGCACCTGATGATAAATATTTAGCAACCAAGGTATGTACTTTTTAAATTATAGGTAGATATATATTTAACCTTTTTATATTTGTAATACAAAATTTTGTTATAATTTGTAAACTTCAAGTTATTTTATAGTATCCATTACGAGAATAATAAACAATTTTCGGAAATAAAGATAGCTCATTGGAAGAATGTTGTAAAAACTCATAAATATAGATGTCTTAAAATTACGTCATGTTTTAGAATTTCCTTGCATTTTCCAACTTTTTTTATTGTTACAAAATTAATAATTCTATATTTTTTAGGTTGCACTAATATTTGGAGTCACAGGAGCTTGTAGATGCGATGAACTCATTCAAGTAAAAGTTAATGATGTAAAAGATTTGGGAAATATAATATTAGTAAATATTCCCAATACAAAAACTAAAAAACATCGTTCATTTACCATAATTGGAGAGTTTTATTTAAATTTATACAGAAAATATGCTACTCTTCGGCCAAAAGACATAACTTTTGATAGATTTTTTATTAAATATCAAAATGGCCATTGTCATCGTGTTGTAATGGGCATACATAAAATTTCAAAAGTGCCAAAAGATGTTGCATCATTTTTAAGGTTGCCAAATCCACATGAATATACGGGGCATTGCCTTAGAAGAACCTCGGCAACTATCTTAGTTGATAATGGTGGAGACATTACAACCCTAAAGCGACATGGTGGATGGAAATCTACCAGCGTCGCTGAAGGATACATTGAAGATTCTGTAAACAATAAGAAACAGATAGCGATGAAAATATTAAACCCATTAGAGTATAATGAACCAAGTACATCAAGCGAAACTGTAAATATTGATCCTGAAAATAATTTAATCGAAGACTTTTCTGTTAATAATGGTACAATTGTTAACACTGAAACTGAGAACCTTATTACAAGTAACGTATTCAACGACAGAACTGTAAACTTTGAAAAAAAGACAGCCAGCAGCGCTTTAAATATCAACAACTGTACCATACAAAATTGCACATTTAATATTCATGTTAATAAATAAAGTTTGATGATAGACATGTAGGTAATTTAGATGTTTATTCGTTTAATTCAAATTAAAGAAAAATAATTGTTACATTTGTTTTTTTATTCATGAATAAAGTGGTTAAAACTGTCATGTTTAATTAATCAATAAAATGTATAAAATGTATAAAATAAATAGTATTACCTACCTACTGATTTTATTTTGTGCTGAGATTGAACATCGCGTTATCCGCTATAAATTTTCAAAATTAGTAATTTTTTATATTCACGCTTGAAGAAAAAATAGTATATGTCACTCGGAGTGGAAGGCTCATTATGTGTTTTGCCCAATTTGCTCAGCCTCGGCTAACGCCTCGGCGAGCAAACTTTTGGGCTCAACACATAATGATCGCCTTCTACTCCTAGTAACATAATATACTATTTAGCAATAAAAGTATTCACTCTTAATCCTAGGAGCTAAAGTTGATAAGTTAATCATGTGTCAATTTATAAAACTTTATTCAAAAATATTTATTTACAATAATTTACAATGTTTATCCACGTTGATATTAAATACACAGTTTGAACAAGTATTAAAATTAAATAAACCACTGAAACTGCCACTACTCCTGTTCTTGGAGCAATTCTCAAAGCAGTCCAACGTTTTCATTAATAGTTATATTATTTTTAGATGTTGTGAAATCAGAAATGACAACAGTTTATCGTTACCACTATCAACTTTCAGTATTCTTTTGACAATATTTTCTTTATTCTAAAGTGAGTCTTCAATGTAACCTTCCGCCATGGTGCCCGATCTCCTTCCTCCGTGTCTTTTAACACAAGTGAGGTCACCACCGCCATCAACTAAAAGGGTAGCAGACGTTCGTCGTAATGCGTGTGCACTGTACTCTTTCCAGTTGTCCAACTTCCAAAATTTTGCCACTTCATGCGAGACGGCATTGATTTTATGAATACCGACCACCATTCGATGGCACTTTCGACTAACATATCTGAGAAATAATCGACGTTCTACCAATCCGGGTACACGTAAAGCAACATATTTTCGATAAAAACTTAAATAATTGTCTCCCAGCACAGTAAAAGAACGTGGTCTCTTGTTTTGGTATTGGGAATTTTTATAATTAAGGCGGATTTCACATCTTCAACATTATCAATTGTTAAATTGACTAAATTCATCCGAACGGCAAACGCCTGCAACCCCCCAATGTTATTACAACCTAAAAAAAGCTTTATAAAAATGATCTTTTATTTTTAAAGCGTTTACCTTCATTATCAAATATAATTATCAGGTGCACTATTCAAAAGGCAATCAACTTGCTCCATTGTAAATACTCGCGGTTTTTTTCGTACATATCCCTCATTTTTTTCCTTGAGAAAATCACGTAACTTTGAATATTTGCCTATATCAATTCCCTTCTTTATATCCAACATTGACCGCAACATTGAATATTGTGATTAATTTTTACAAGCATTATTTTTTCTCTATTAGTCCAGTTACTCGGGGTTTTTACATCCGAATTCTTTATAACTGAACTGATTGACGTGAAATTTTAACTAAATGTGGGGAATGCCTCAAGGAACAAAACTTACCCATATAGTGCCGAAGTGTGCTTTTGCCCTGGGCGTGGTTTCCACCCCTTCTTGGGGGTGGAAATTTTTACGCCCAAAATAACCACAGGAATGGATAGAGGAGTCAATTTTAAGTAACAAATGTTATATAAAGTTTTTTGGATAATCCAATACTTTCCGAGTAATTCGTCATTGAAAATGTAGATTTTTTATTGAAAAAGTGCTTGTTTTCGGACAGTCTTTGCAAATAACTCTGAAACCATTGGATTTAACGATAAAAGTTGTAGTGAACAAAACGAAAATAAAAAAACAAATCTAATGGTATTATTTTGTTTTTCTCTAATTGCAATATAAACCGAGTTATGTATTTTTAAACATTATTATATGTTAGCTAAAAACTAAATTGGAACCAGTTAACGTTAAATAATACCAAAACCATAAATATTACGAGCTATCGACTCTTCTAAGGTTTTAAGCCTCACGCTTTTAGATATGTCGAAAGCATTTGATTCAATAGATTTTAGCTGCCTATTGGCCAAACTCTTTTTTTATGGAATTCATAATAAATGTCATGATTGGTTTGATTCCTATATTAAAGACAGAATGCAACTTATTAGAATTAAAACTGAAAACGGTTCTTTATTTTCTGAACCTAGAATAATAAAATCTGGAGTGCCACAAGGTTCTGTCCTGGGGCCTTTACTTTTTAGTATATGTACTGCGGACTTTGTGTCGTCAGTAGTGCATACTACTTTGCACATGTATGCAGATGACTTACAAATTTTGTACAGCTTTGAAATTGACAATAAACAAACTGCTGTTGATCTTATTAATTCTGACTTGCATCGGATTAAGGAGTTATGCGATAAAAATGCTCTAATGCTTAACCCAAATAAATGTAAAAACCTGGTTATCGGTACTTATCAAAAAACTAGACAGTTGGGGGATTTTGCTGTTTATATTGACAATTGTCCTTTGGAAAACTGTAGTTCAGTAAAGAATCTGGGTCTTGTATTTGATAATGACCTGAAATTCTCACAACATGTTAGTGAATTATGTAAGAAGGCGTTCATCTCCTTTAAGCAAATAGCGCCTTTAAAACGTTATTTGAGCTCTGACATTAAATTAGTATTGGTCGAATCCTTAGTTCTGTCTCATCTAAATTACTGTGATTATGTTTATGGTCCTTTACTTACAAATGCTGATAAATTTAAACTGCAAAAAATTCAAAATTGGTGCATGCGTTTTGTCACATATATACCCTTTCTTCACCATGTTACTCCCTTTATTAGACAGTTCGGTAAATTAAGACTCAGTGAAAGACGTTATGTTCATTTTTGTGTTTTTGTAAATAAGATACTGTGTAATACAACTCCTGACTATCTTTATGAGAAGTTGGTTTGGCGACATGATGTACATGATCGTCAGCTTCGTAATTTACACGATTTGCAAATAATGCGTCATCGAACTGAATATTTTAGATGTTCATTTACCTATTTAGCAGGTATGATATTAAATAATGTACTGGTGCCTCAAGACTTAACACTCCGTAATGCAGCTCTGATTAAGAAACGCATTCGTGAGTTGGTCATGGAAAACGATAACTCCACGAATGCTGCTGTTTTTTAGTTTTAGCTTTTTAATTTTTGACTTAATATTAGTATTAATATAATATGCGTGTGTGTGCGAGTGTGAGTCTGACTATACTACGTATTTGTATGTGTATTGCACAAGCATGTATGAGTGTTGTGTATGTATATGTAAGTTATACTGTTTTTTTACATTGTTTTAATAACACTTTATAATTTATTTATATTATTGCTTTTAATATGTGTAAGTTACTTGACTTTCTGAGGGGTAGGCTAATTATCAGTTATCTGTGTCTAGTCCTTTTGTGTATAGGTTGTATATTATCTTATAACTATGCACAATAAATATTTTTTACCATTTTTTTACCATTAAATATTAGGAAAAAAACTATTTTAAAAGAGGTTTTAAAGTACTTTGAAAAACCTTTAAAATAAGCTGTTTTAAAAGACTTTAGAATCAAAATTAACGGAAATATGATCGAAATCACATGATAGTCTTATTTTTTTTAAGAAAAAATTAATAAACAAATCAGTGCCTTTGGCGACAGAATTAAAATTATAGATTTCTTCATTTTTGTTCTAGGAATATGATGTTCTGGGCCTTTGGCTCACTTACAAAACATGATTTCGAAAAAAATCTTAATTTTTGAAAATGTTAATTTTTCAAATTTTTGAAAAAATTCGATTTTTACGCTGTAACTTAAAAATTAAAGGGAGTACGAAAAAAATACAAGAGTAAAAATATTAGCTTTATTTTTGCTGAAGATTTTGCATTATTTTTTTATTCCTCTAAAATTAATATTAATCGAGATATCGCCATTTTAAGTTATTATATCAATGAGAGAACTACCCTTTTCAAGCCCTTTAAACCCTTCAAACTTAAAAATGAAGGGCTTAAAAAAGTGCAACTCAACAGTTCACGTAGCCCTTACAATCCCCTGCAAAATGAGCCTTTGCGATTAAAAATCTTAAAAAGTAAGAAAGTTATCGTCAAAAAAATTAACACGTGTATAGGTGATAATTTTAGGAAAATTTAGGTCAAACAAGAATTTTGAAGCATTTAGATCTTTTTTGTATATACGTATTTAGTATGTGTATATTGGAATAAACCAGTAGTATACTATATAATAAGGGAATAAATGTTTATTTAATGCATGACGAATCCACATTTAAAATGTTTCTATTCTTTCAATCATATTTTTTCATTTTATTTTCGAAATAAGGGGTATTTTTCAAGTATTGAAAAGTTGCAATCGATAAAAAAGATTTTTTAATCAAGAAATCAATTTTAATTTGATAAAAATGCATGATTGAAACGTTTCAAGTTGAAAAAAAAATTATATTATTTTCATCCAAAGGGGTGGTTTTTAAAGGTTTTTCCGGGTTGAAAATTTAGGATACATTAAGTTTCATATTAGATAGCATATGAAATTACTCATACTGCACAAATAAAAAAGATTTGATTACATAAAATGCTTAAATTTGTATATTTAGTTTTTTTTCCAATAAGGGGTGATTTTCACCCCTTAAGAACAAAAAGCACACCTAGCGCATATATAAGTTTTGAAGTGTGGGGTAAGATGAGCCTAATTCTAAATTTTGGGAAAAATCGATGCAGTTATAAAAAATTCGGAGGAATTACTATACATATTTTCAGCTACAGTAACTGGGCTATATAACGTATTTTTCCATTTGAAATTTAGATAGAAATTTGCATGGTTTAGAGATTATTTAAAATTTTAAATAAATTTCGTGTTTATAATAATTTTTATCTAAAAAATAATTGTACTAAAAATGTAATAAAATTGAAAATTGGATATCTATAAAATGTAACGTATGTAATAACGAAATTATAAGTATACATTATGGTCTTTGTTTAAGCTTTTTTAACTTTTTTTTTGTTCACCAAAGGAGTTTTCTCCAAAAATACCTTTACAAAAATTATGAGACGTTAGACCTATAACTATTAAACAATAATATTAAGATGATTAACTTAGTATACAGGTGAACATGGTGAAAGTTGTTCGATTATTAGCAATCAAAAAGCTTTTATTATAATAATTTGATACTTGCTAATTGTAATTGCGTGGTAAATATTTTTCACCTGGCCAATGAATAAAAAAACTGATCATATACCTGAATATAATTTTTGGGAATAGATTTAGGTACATAAGTGATCTAAAATAGCAAAATAATTATCTAATTCTGTATCAATTAAAAAAAACACTGCACACAGAAATCTGTCATACAAATCACTGAATGATGACGCACAAATTGAATAAAATTTTCGTAATATTGTTTAAAAATTTTATAAAGTCGACAATTTGTTGATAATAATTTCACAATTGTAAAAATAATCACAATGTGAACGTCGAATACAATTAAAACATTCTTCTACTAAAATAGGTATATAAAATATTGATGGCAGTCTTTTCTCAAGCAAGAAAGAACGAACAGATTTTTGTTTAACTCGAACCTCTACAACCATAGCGCTAATCTTTGGGGAATTTTAAAAGCGCATTTGAATGCAATCAACATGTAACCCTCCTAGGGTACAGTAGTCTTGTAAATGACAAGGTGCAGTTACAATTTAATTGTGCAGTTGCGAAAGGGCTATATATATACACACTGAATTTAACTATACTCAGTCATTCGATACCCTTGCGTCGCAGTCGTTAGCCAAAGGGGTAAGATAATGCAATAATTAATCAATTTCAGCTTCTCCTTTGGTACAGCAACAAATAAACGCGACCGATTCGTTGACGGCAAGTTTTAAAGAGCAGATATGCGAGAAGTCTGAATTCTGCATGATTGGGAATATTTGGGCAATTTTATTGAAACACCGCAAATATTTTCACTTTGAAAAATAAAAGCTTGATTCATCCCTCATGCTAGCACAAATTGATATTTATTACGATTTCCCCACGGAGGAGATATCAACTTTGAACGAAAACGGCATTATTAACGTGCCATTGCCCCGAATAGACACATCGCTCTAAGTAGCCATCTTAAACATATCCTAATACGGAATGGGGTAGGGGTGTCATAGTCGAGAGATCAAAACCCAAACTGAAGTGAGTCATTTCACTATTATTCGATTATCTGACTGAAATCCGATGCGAGTTAAGAGTCGCGCACGTCTTCCATCTCTCTAACCGCGGAATCGCATCATTTATTAAAGTTACGGGACGATTTGAATAATTCTATCGGGACGTTTGTACAATGGGGACTGATGGGATTTAAAAGTGACAGTAGTGAAATTAATGGTCGTAAGGGCTCGAACCGCGTCGATGAGCATTTATTGGGCTATCGTATTTCGACGCTTTTATTGCGCCGATTACATTTAGATCATCTCGAATAAAGTTCTGCCAGTACCTACGCGTAAAAAATAACTGGGCGTTCGTCAATGTTCACGTGTTATGAATAACTCCAGAGAAATGGACGGTTTTATATTGCAGATGATTTAAAACCACATGCTCGCGTCCGGAACAAATGGCTTAATTAAAGCTACTAATAATATCATTTTTTACTTGGGGTTTATTTATATATTTGTGCCGGTATGTGTGCAGCGTATATCTACCACTGCGGTTTATTAAAATTTATTACAACCTGGGAAGTGATTTACAGTTGCAGTATTTGTATAATTCTCGTCGCTCGAGATTAACAGGACGGTATTGTTTGATGTATTCTGTCGAGGCATTCGGCTGTGTTGCAGAAGAATGGCGGTTTTGCGACATGAATCTCATTGAAACGCAAGGCGACGTATTAAATAGAAACAACTCGTACCGGGGGACAAATTAGATGGTTGCTACACCCATAATCGAGAAAGGATGTCAGTCAAACAACTTCATTCCAGGCAAACAAACAAACCTGGTTATTTTTTAAGTTCAGGATAAATGTGCAATTTTGAATCTCCTCACCTGCCTAATTATAGCTCAAATTAACTACTTGATCTACATAAACTCCTCAAATAACTGCTCCGTGCATCCGTGATCTCGTCAATACTGAATATTCATTATTACACAAATCATATGTTCGACCACCAACGGAATATCTAGGTACTTAAAACCATAACAGCTCCATACCATTTTTTGCAACCCTCGACAAATCTCAACCTCGTTGATAGCCTCTCTCTGCAGACAAATTATTCCAATCGAATTAAAGTTTAAACATGAAAAAATTATTAGCAGACATTTTATTGCATTTGCAAGTGACGCTAAGTTGACAAATTGCAAATAAGTGGCAAATTTAGGTGTTTTTTTTTACTTTTTTTACCTACGATTTAAGGTTTGTAAAGTCATATTTCACCAATTTGTTAACTGTAAAATAAAGGTCAAACGCGGAAATAACAGTTTTCGAAAATTGCGCATTATTATTGCAAAAAGTGATGGATATTGACGAAATTTATGGAAAAGACGGTCAATCGACTACAGCATAAAATAACTAATATTCCTATAGGTCGTCTCATACGAATAGAGAAAATTTTAAATTTTAAATTGTTGTATTATATTGCATTATATTTATTATTGAAAATGGTTGTAATATTTGTTTAATTAATTTTGATTATGTTGCAAAAATTTTTTTGTATAAAATTAGCAATAAATATAATAAAAAAAATTTATATATTAAAATTTCAATAAGTTTAAATTGTAATTTTATCGACCGCATTATTTTTATTAATATTTTTTAATTTTGAGAATTTTGCAATAAATTCAAATGCTTTTTATTCTTTTTTAAATCTTTTAACAATAAATAATTTTACATTTAAATCGTAATTAAATAGCTAACAAAATATTCAAAAAATAAGTATACTTTGGCTTAATATGTAAAAAAATAACTTTTTAAATGAACGATAGCTTCATTTATTTATTTAATAATAGTAAAATAATTCCGAAATTGAAATTTTAATTAATATTTCGTTTAACAATAATTTTTGTGAGATTTTTGTAAATTAAAAATAAATTAATTATAAATGCTGCATTTTTTTGGGGTTCAGGGCTATTTTACGAATTCGTAAATATGCCTATTGTTATTTTTTCGTCGAGCTACCCCAGTTTAAAAAAAAATTTTCTACGACGAATAGAAGCCGAGATATTGCAAAATTTACAGCGCGCACTTATTTGAACTTTGGATTTAACTTTTCTCGCGCGCGCGACCGCTTGGACGAGCTTCCCCCACCACCACGCCGCCGGCCGCCGGACAGTTTACTTAGCGAGTACCTTCTCTTTAAAGGGCTCGTGAGTCGTTAATTTTCCACATTTTTCAATGCAATTCACGGGAAATCGTAGTTTACGTCGTAAACTTTATTTTGCGAAAAATTCAAGTCTTAATATTTATAAACAATTGCGCTACGTTTTAAAAAAAAATTCTTATCTTGGCTCCTGTTGGTCGTAGAGGGTACTTTTTTTATTTTAAAACTGTATTTTTTTGCCAGCTATCCATTGCATCTATTTTCGGTGAGATAGCATAAATAGCAACAATGTTATTCAAATTGTTTATAAGCGAAAAACGCACGGTTTTTTAATGCACAATTTGAGAATGTTAATGTCAAAAAAACGGTGATATTTTTTAATAGGTCGCTTAATTACGTCTTTAAGATTACAATGACGCTTTCAGAATCATGTTTGGTTGAAAATTAACGCCTGTACAGAGGCTTAAAGTTCATAACTTTTGGAGCCTCCGCTATAAACAAATAGAATTGTGCGAAAACTATTGCACCTACAGCGCCCACTTTTGGCACACTTTTAAAGTATGACAAAACCCTCAACTTGTCATAGGTTTTATAAAATTTTAACAATAAATGCGATAGTTATAAACAAATTAAAAAATGGGCACTTTTCTTTTTTTTTTGCAATAACTTTTTTGTTTATTAACCGATTTTAATTTAACAAGTCTCATTTTGTAGATAATTTTATTCCCTACAAGCTGCCTGGGAGTCACTTTTCGCTAAAATTGATGTTTTTCCCTGCAAAGTGAAAAAACTGTTTTCCTCACATATTCGTTTAAATAGAAAAGTTAGCTAATAAAAGTTTTTGACTCACGAGACGAGAGATGTCTTGTGTTATGTTCCTTTAGACAATTTTACAATAATCTCGCGGATAGGACTTTTTTCGAGTAAAAATTTAATTTGCTTGGTCTAACTGGAGTAAATACCTAAATAAATTGTAGCGCATAACTTGTCCAGTGAAATCGTAAACATCGACGTGGATTGCACTTGTCGTGCGAAAAGCACAAAGTGGAACAGATTTCATTGAGCAAACTAGTTCCTCTAGAACTCTAGACGGTTTAAATACCAATAACTTAATAATTCACATTTTGATGATGATGTTAATTTTGAATTATGAGGTAATGCTTTGCAGGTATTAGAATATTATGTTTATGTTGCATTTTTACAAATATGCGTAATAAGCAAATATATAATTTAATGTCTAGTATTTTTTACAAAATATAAAATAAATACTAGTTACTGCAAATAATATACAATCGTGGTAAATACCACATAACAAATAATTTTGTTCATAAAGAAAATTATCGAATTATTATAAGTAAACTGAATTAACAGTAGAATGTATTGTTTAATACTTAAAATTACCAGTATTGTTTATTATTTATATGTTTAATAATTCTACTTATTTTTAAATAGGAAGATACTCTTTATGTCTCTAAAAGGTTCCTTCTTATGCCTGTGCTTGTTCTTAAAAACCTTCTCTATAAGTCTCTGCTACATTACTCAATCTCTTAATTATATAATAAACAATTCGTTGCAATTTGTATGTCAATGAATGAAACGGCTTGTCCTTTAACCCCTGCACGATAATATGAAATATTAATGTTTATTGTCGATTCCGATTACACAAAATAAATAGATAACTAACTTCTATCTACGGGTTTCAGGAAGTTATAATAATTTAACCTAGTAAATAAATTTAACTGTGCATTTTTCATTTGTAATTAAAACAAAACAACCTTTTTAGTACGTAAATTATATTCGTTTTGCGCAACACATAATAGCTCCTGCACCTTTTGTCGCGAACATCACTTGCTCTTGACACATCTCGGAAGATTGTTTAACTCTTACTTTTCCATTGGCGTTATGTTAAGTGACACATCTTTCAAAATGTACAATTTAATGTTTATGTAAAAAAAAATCCAGAGGAATGCAGGATCGGCAGTGCCATATCATCACACCCTAACCCGTAGGTATGGCTAAGGAGCTTACAGCTCTCGACGCGTTGTTTCTAAATTTATTTATTTTATATTAACATCAATTTATTTTATATCAAGTAAATACCGGTGCAAATCTTAGCTGTATTTTTTTATTAGTAAAGAAACTCGACCATTTGTAACCCGCTCCTGCACTATTTTTTAACTGGTAGTTGATCTGACGCTTCAGAATAGGCTCGTTGGACGCTCATATAGATGCATATCAAGTATATTGTAGTTACGTTCCACGCCCACTTATCTATTTTTCAAACCACAAAGGCAACGCTCTTGTAAACATGTCATTTGATTTTATAGTTAAGTAGTTCTATCAAAATCACAGTCTCGACGGCAGCGTCCTTTAAGTATTGAACATTGCGGTAACAGAAAAACGTTCAAAGGGGGTATTGGAGAAAGTATAGAATAGAGAGTAAAATTCGGCATTTATGACAATTTCAAACGGAAATAACGAGCGTTCAAATAAAAACGTGGTCTAGTTGGTTCTGAAAATTTGGACGTAGGGCGTAGCGTATAGCAAATGAACTTAAACGTCATCTGTCAAAGCGCTATATCGCCGCTATCAATTTGAATATTTTCGTTTTAAAAAGCGTTTAAAATGGTGTTTTCTCAAGAACAAAAAGTGTTTATCATAGAGTCCCACTTTAGAAATGGACGCAAGATTGATGGAATATGGAAGTATTCTATTGAGGAATGTTTCATAGAATTTCGAAATCAATTTCCTGGCGTTGTTGAGTACAAAATTTTTCAAAGTGCAGTTCAGCGTTGTGTTAAGGTAAGAAAAGAAGGAAGCGGCCGACCTAAAAAGCGGACTGAAGAATTAAAAGAAAATCGGACTGAAGAATTAAAAAATGCGCCAAGAACTTCTGTACGTGTTTTATCACAAATGGTGGGAGTATCAGTCGGTACCTGCCACACAGTGTTAAAAAAAGATTTGCGTTTGTTCTCCTATCGTTTAACTTGTCAGCAAGAACTTCATGAAGTTGATTTTCCGCGACGGGCTGTATTTTGTGAATGGTTTTTAAACAACTACGGTGAACTTCATAATATCACCTTTTTTTCTGATGAAGCCTGGTTTCATTTAAGTGGTTACGTAAACTCACAGAATATGAGAATGTGGTCTTCTGAAAAACCAGATAACTTTTTTGTCGAGGGCCCTCTACACGCTCAAAAAATTGGAGTTTGGTGTGCTCTCAATCGAAGGAGGATTTATGGACCTATTTTTTTTAATGGTACTCTTACTGCGCAAAGGTATAGAGAAGAAATTATCGCTCCTTTTGTTAACCAGCTGGAAGAAAACGAAATTACAAACTTTTACTTTCAACAAGATGGCGCAAGGGCACATACGGCAGGCGAGACGATGAATATGTTGAGGGAAGTTTTCCAAAATCGACTAATAAGTCTCAATGCTGAACATGAATTTCCACCGAGGTCATGTGATATTACGCCGTGTGATTTCTTTTTGTGGCCTTACCTTAAAAACACTATTTTTGAACTGCCTATTCCTGATTTAAACCATCTGCAGGCTCGACTTATAGACAAGATTCGTGAAATTAACAATACCCCGAGCATCTTAGAAAATGTCTTTAATTCTTTGAGGAACAGGTGTGAAAAGTGCTTGGAACAAGGAGGGGGACACTTTCAGCAGCTGCTTTAATTTATTGTTATAACAAGGAGGGGGACACTTTCCGCAGCTCCTTTAATTGTTTGTTATTGTTATCACGATTATTCTTTAAAATAAAGTTATATAGTCATTAACGTTATGGAAACTGACAGCTGCTATACAGCTCGTTGAGAAATGAGGTTAAGTTGGTCGCTATAAGCTACTCCCTACGTCCAATGTGTCAGAGCCAACTTCGACCACGTTTTTATTTGAACGCTCGTTATAAAATTCATTTTATATTTTTGTACAATATTTTTTTCATATTTTCATTATATGAAGTATACAGGTTGTTTAGAAATTAGGAAGGATTTTTTTTAATGGTAGGTGGTATTAAGAATATGCATTTTCTTTAATCGAAAATGGCAGTGTGTCTGTAGCGTGTGAATTAATAAGTTTAACTCTAAGAAATTACTCTTCAAATATCATCTCCAAGATTGTAAATACCTACTCTAATTTAAAATGTAAAATTCTTATGCAATTTGAAAAAAATCTCAGTTATATTTTAACTTAGAAAAACCAAATTTGGTACATGGTGTAAATGTACCAAGAGCATTAATCGACAGTAAGTAGAATTCAATTGAAGCATTTTAAAGGGTGGATAAGGGATGATGCAAAATTAAAATGTGACAGAATTTTTTAACCCGTCTATGGGGAATTAATTTAATTCTAACAGTTTTGTTACTCTTGTTAGCTTTCAAAAAACTTTGTCGATTTCAACAAAAACACGAAGAATTGTGGAATTGCATTACGGATAAATGCACATTCATTAGAAACAATCAGCAGTTAGCAGCTCTGTGTGGGTTCATATAAAAAGCACCCTGTATATTTTCAGCTTTTTTCCTACAGACCTACCTTAAAATAACACTTAGAGTTAATTCAAAACAGGATTAACTTCTCTACTCTATCCGATTCAGTTCCAGGGACTAGTAGGTATATGCCGTCTACAGCTGACTGCATACCCTCACTTATTGCTCTATTGTGTTGTACATAAAATTATAATTTATGTGGTCAACTACTATAAATCTGACTTATATGCGTTCACATTTTTTCTCTTAGGAATGAGAACGGAATACATGTTATGATAATAGCTGACAACGTGATTTCAACCAACCAACCGAGTGTAAAAAGAGAAATCGATTTTTCTCCAGGGCTGACCTCTTCATTATTCTGTTTGACGTTATTTCAGTGTCCATTTTTAATATTAAAGTAATACCAAAATTGTGAGGAAAATATGATAAAGCAACTAAATTAAAAAGATGCCCATCTTAAGTACAGGATATTTAAGTAAATTGACGAAACAAAAAGAGTTTCAAAATTGATTGTAATTTCGGAATCAAGACCATCATAATCTAAAAATAATCAGGTCCTGCTTGATCGGTTTTGCCTCGAAATAATTACAAAGTGGATTAAGACATGTTATTACTGTGACGAGAGTCCAAAACGATGTCGTATATAGTCTGAAGTTGCCGACGAAAAGGGCAGCAACACGGTGTATTTAAATGACGGTGTTGTGTAGAAATTTGCCCTTTACTATCACTAAGAAAGTTTAAAAAGTCCACGGCAGGGTTATAATTTCTGCGCATACACTTACCCCTTTCCAACGGTGGTTTCCTTGGCACTGACACCCTCGTAATAGATCCTCGTTTCCACTTCACCATCTGGCAGAGTGTTCGTGGAAACAAAGTCCGTAATTTCCGTGCAATTCACTGTACACGCCGCCACAGCCAAGGTCAGAACGGCCACCAGGAGGCGGCACAAACACCTGGGGCACTGTCTCCTGGATTTCCACATTCACTGTGACTCTGTCTAACACCACTTAACCCCTTTTCGCTCGGATGCGGAGATTCTTACGTTTATCGTCGTTTTTTCAGTCGGCGCATAGTTAAGAACGAATCTGTACAGAAACATAAAAATTGGTAGATATTCTTATTAGATCATGCGTGAATTATATTTTCTCTTAACTTTAGAAAATTGTTGTTTAAAAAAGTTGTTTTTATGTAAAAAGCTGTTAGCAAAAGCGGCTCCTAACTTTTTTCAGACACAAAAATGTGTTTCAGCAGTCTAAATTTAAAATGTTTACCTGATGTAAAAAATATGGGCCCTATGCAGTTTGAGCTAAAAGTTATTGCCTTTCTAAATTATGGTATATACCAATAAAATTGGTAACTATAAACTATTGAGGAAATGTTGTATTTTATATCTCCTTCTGACAGATTTAATGTTACAAGCAGATGTACCTAAATTGTTGGATGGCAAATTTATAACAGAATAATACTTTGTGAGCATATTTTAGAAATAGAAGTAGCACCCGCTTGCAATAGTAGAGAAGAATGTTCTATTTTAACACACTACTAGCAATTTATTCAACCTTGGATTATTATTTTTTAAAGATTGCCAAAGTTATGTAGACCGCAGTTAAAAATAATTACGTTGGAAAACTAGATAAAATATTTGGGTATAACATGCGTCCCAAGGAAATAAATTTTTCTCTTGGAAAAATTGTAGAAACAAGTTATTGTAACTTCAAATAGACCTGTTAAATGGAAACCTTTCAAAGCTGCAACTTTGGTAATTTCATTTACAAATTTTACATATATAGCCCATAAAGCGATCTAAATTTAGTTGCTCCAAAGCAAATTTAAAATATCGTGATATGGAGATACAAGATAACGCAGTGTTAAAATATTTCGTATGGTTGTACCTGTATCTAACTGTTCCGATTCGATTAATTATGTTGTAATCCGACTCCAAATTCTAATCAGAGTTTAGTGGTTTTGTCTATTTCCTCAAATGTAGAGGATATAAAGTTAAATGTTTGAGAAACCACAATTGTTGATGAAGGAACTTTTCTGGAATACTCTGAAGTATAAAGATTCTGAAAACCTCACGATGTAGATTACTTATCATTTCGCATTTGGATTACACCGAAATTTTCGCTATTTATCGATTTAACTTACAACTAGCTTCATTTCGTTCTCTGTTCAATTTTCCTGTCAACTAAGTAAGAAAGTGTTACTTGTTAGTAAATTTCAACTAAACACGTGTAATTGTAAAGATAAATAAATATTTGACGAATATACGAAGTGATAATGGAAAGCAGAATATGTGCAGATTTACAACAAAATTAACAGTTGTATGTGAAACGGAGCAACAATTGTAACAGTAATTGTAAAGCAAACCATTTAAAATGTATGAAAATTGTCATATTTTTCTCCAACCAGTATTGTTCGTTACATTTCAAAGGGACATTCCCGAAAGAAAATGAATGACTTAATTATGATCGCTCCTGTTCCTCATCACATATGCAAATATTTTTTTCCCGGATGTTAACGAAATGCAGTCGTATTTCGCTAATAAGTCATACGTTAAAAATTGTTACACAGATGCGGGGTTATCTCTCCTGCTCTGTCTCTCCCGCGTCCACATTTTTTTAAAACATTTACATCCCTTTATCCCAAAATTACTTTGTTAAATTTTTCTACAGACCAATATTTACGCTATTTAACTTATGCAGTGTTCCGAAGTTGCGAAATTTGTTATAAATCTAACTCTTAATAATTTTTTTTAGAACAGTAACCACCTTTTTATGATTATTCGAGGTTTTAGCTAGATTATGAATAAGGCGTAACATCTGTATGACTGGCGTCGATATATGTTTGGTACAACTTACGACGATAAGCTGTTTACAAAGCTAGGTTTACGATCGTCACGGTGAGCACCCCAATACCCTCGGATTTAGCTAAGTTAGCAGCATATAAATTTCTTTACTCGATATCTCTAACAGATTTTATTTGTGTCATAAACATGCACTACAAGTAGATGCCACTGAAGTTGCTGAAGTAATTCAGACATTTTTAATTAATAAACAAAATTCGTTAACAATGAGAAAAGTGTAAGAAAATTGCATGCACTTATACCTATTATATTAGTACATATCATTGACTTTGACTCTGTACTTGCTTCCTAGACCTTGAACTAATTTCTTGGCACTAGAACCGCATACCCAGAAAAGTTATTTCATGATTACAGACTAACAGAATTGACTAAAATAATTTCGTACGGATTTTTCTAAAACTTCAAATTTAGAAACATCTGATCGTAAAGTACCACATTTTAAAGAATTGTTTTGATGGAACTTTTCCTAGGATTGAAAAATTTAAGGTCGTACTAAACAAATGTGTAATAAAACTCACTTCATGAAAGATAAAAAAAACACTTTTTGTAAAATTTATTAAATATTCCCGTACAGATCAAGTAAATTTTGTATAATAATGGACGTGTACTAAAATAACTTTCTTAAAATATGCGTTCCCGATTGTTTAATGGACTTCGGCGTTGGACCATTATTTATTTTTTATGTATATTAGCACATGTTCTAACAGCACAATATCTAGCTACTCATATAGGTAATGGATAAATTTGTATGTTTATTTTTCTTCTCGAATGTTTTTCTTCGAGGAACATTTACAGCAAACCCAAACACTCGGTGGTTTTAGTTCCTTGATCCAAAATCAAAATTATTGACTCAATAATAATGTTTTAATGAATTCTTATTAACAAAAGTTGTCCAAAGTTGTAAAAAAGTAATTAAAAAATTGAGTTGAATGAAACATTTGACTAATATTATCACTTATGTTATGAATATGGTAATTTTGTCTTTATTTGAAATCATTTCCTTTCGAATTATCATTTTCCTTTTTTAATTCAGTTGTTACTTACACAAAAACTATATCTTCTTTCGAAAAATAAATTCAAACGCACAAAAGAACAGTCTTAAGAGCAACAACCGAAAGAAAACCACCCACAAATAACCGGATAGCTAAAAAAATTAATATCAGATTTCCGATAGAAGGCGCGAAACAAACGCGGAACACGCGGTCTAAGGCAAATGTCACGCCACCGTCCGCTCCTTGGCTGTCTTGATCTCGGCTCGTATGCGTTGATACTGGCACACCAATGCCTACTTGGATGCACTTTTGTGCTTTTGTACAAGAGCGAAACGTCAAGTCGGCCCTGCCGGGAGCGCAGTCTTTCAGTGGCGACTTGACGCCCTCCCCTCGGCCGGCCGGCCGGATTTCGGGATTTTGCGGTTTTCAGTTGTTTTCAGTGTGCGCCACCCTCTCGGGATTAGGCGATCAGGACGCTGCGATTTGCATAAGACTGGGACTTGACCGTTGTGCGGTTTATGCGAATGGGAACGGACAGGATTGATTGTCTGCGTCCACTTTCGTCGTTTCAGATGGGCTATTTCTTATTTTTAAATTCCATATCTTGTTTTATCGGCGATATTTGACGTTTGTGGTCCATCTTACAGGCAATAATTGTTTTTCAAAGCACACTTTCTAAATTTGTAGAATTACGATTATTTTAAACATGAAAATTTTCAATTTGTCGATTTTTACAAAATAAAAAAAAGTGGTAGATATGTACTTTTAATTTGACCAGACAGGCTTTATGTATTTGAACGTACTGAATCCGAATCTGTAGTCCGTTTGGCTCGAACACCACTAAAATTTTGAGTAAATGGCTAAAAATAGTGAAAAAGCGCCGAAAGTCAGGTTAGTGGGCCCAAAAAAACCTGAAAAATTTTGTTCTGGGCTCAACTGACTAGAATCAAATTCATTCGTCTCGACAAAATTTATGAGAAGAACACTACTTGATCCAATCTAGAGTATCGCTTCCTAAATTTTTCCACTCTCATTAATATGATTTTTTGCCATTTTCAACAATTTATTTGTTTTATTTTGCAAAACTGAGGGAATGCAACTAATAGACTTCAGACTCAAATTCAGCGTATCAAAAATATCAAAATACATGAGAAACACACTTGATCAAAGTCAGTCACTAACGTGATTTTCGGCGCGTTTTCACTATTTTTGCCATTTACTCAAAATTTTGGGGGTGTTTGAGCTAATCGGTCTCCAAATTCGGATTCAGCACAACAAATTACATAAAGCCTATTGGGTCAAATCAAAAGTACATACCATTTATTTTATTTTGTGTGCTGGTATTATTAGACTTATAAAATGTCAAAAGTGTGTCGTATATACAGGGTGGTGGAGGTAATGGGCCAAAATTCATGGGTAGATTCCCGAAGCAAAAATATTGCGATCTAGCCGAACTTACCTTAGTCCAAAAGTTGATAGTTAAAGAGATAGAGGGTGTTTGTAAAATATTATTTTAGTTTATTTCCATTTATTTCTTAATAAATGCAAATATCCTCACAAAATTCTGAGGTTTGGGGTTCTTTGAGTAGAGGAATTGAAATTTGTTCACATTTTCATTATAGTTCATAGAGGGCGCTAGCTATCAAAGATTGAATGTGTTGAAAACGACATAACTTTTTTGTACTTTAAGGTATCTCATCTTTGGTATCAAATTCTTATTTTCCAACTTTTTTTACATAAAAAAGGTATACTTTATGGAAGTAGCTATGTCTCGTACCGTTTTTGAGATATTTGGCTTTGAAACTTCCAATGCTAATAGTTGAAATAATTAAAATAATTTAGAAATGTTAAAAAGAAGGGTTTACTTAGAATTAAAAATTGTAAAGAATAGTAAAATACTAAACACTAATAAAAAATATGCATTTTTGACAATAATTGCTGAAAATCTCCTCATAACTTCAATACATTTATCAACGCGTTTATTAAAAGATTGTTTTATTTTTAAGTATAAATCCTTAATGCGAAATGACTGCAGCATTTAAAACCTGCTGCTAAAGTTCTTCTCAGGTGTTTATAGTTTTTCCATAAACAACTGATTTCATGTAACCCCAAAAGTTGGAAGTTTCAAAGCCAAATATCTCGAAAACGGTGCGAGATAGCTACTTTCATAAAGTATACCATTTTTGTGTAAAAAAAGTTGGAAATTAAGAATTTGATGAGATGAAAAGATGAGATACCTCAAAGTATAAAAAAGTTATGTCGTTTTCAACAGATTCAATCTACTGCAGCTAGCGCCCTCTATGAAATTTAACCAAAATGTGAACAGATTTCAATTCCTCTACCAAAAGAACTCCAAACCTCAAAATTTTGTGAGGATATTTGCATTTGTTAAGGAATAAATGAAGAAAAACTGAAATAATATTTTACATTTAACACCTTGTATCTCTTTAACTATCAACTTTTGGACTAAGGTAAGTTCGGCTAAATCGCAATATTTTTACTTGGAGAATCTACCCATGAATTTTGGCCCATTACCTCGGGACCACCCTGTATAACTAGATTCGTATTAAAATTATCTTAGTCAAATAAAATATGCGATGTTAATTAAAACTAATGAATTGCTGTCACCGATTTGCTTTTAATGTATTGCTGTAAATTTTTGTGCAAAAAAATACCGGAAGTTTTTCTTATTAAAAGAAAACTATTCGTCCACATTCTCTTAAGTTGATTTTCAATTGTTTTTCTGATAGGCATACTCTGATTCCGCAGAACTTTTTGCATGTATCTATGTCTACATTTTGTCCGATTCAAATATCTTAACAATAAATGCAATATGAAAAAAATTAGGGGTTTTATATTGTTCTACAGGTTTTAAATGAACTACAAAATTCCAGTTTTTCGGTATCGAAAGTCCTTTGAGGCGACGGTGACGAAATAGCATCTGATCATATTTTTGCTGTTACTTATTAAAGGACACCACTTGAGGCACTTTGCACATCTTTAAAAGGTTCTGTTACTTTTTTAATTTTTAAGATTTCAAACTACAGTTCCATTATATTTTAACTCTTTGAAGAGGAAATTTTATTGTGGTAAGTGTTCAAAAATCTTTATAAATTATTAATTGAATCTTTAAATTACAATACAAAACAATATAAACAGAAACTACGTAATGTTCGTCCTCATCCTGTGTATGTGTTATTCCAAACGTTCAGGAAAGCAACAAGAAAAATGTCTTTTGTCGTATTAACAAGGTCTCTACGGCCATTAAGATTCTATTAGCACGGCAACCTCTTATTTGTTTATTTAAAACGCTTGAATGTTCTACCCATCACTTATTTCTGATACCATGCATACAAAATGCCTAACATACTTAACTCTGAAGAGATATCGCAATATTTTATACGCTCTTCTATGCATTTATATATAGCACAAGTTACAAAAACGACATTAAAAACAAAAACTTGTTTAATATTTTCATTAAAATATCAGTAACGGGCCACCTAGACGAAAAAAAACAATGCCATCCCAACAAATAAAAGTTTCTGCCTTTTATGAGTCAAATGCAATGGCTAAAATTTTAGTACTCATTTCTGGAATACGCTGTATGTACCTAGATTTGTGTAAAATAAAAATATTTCGTCGCAAATCTTTCTATATACTCCCGGATTTTCGGAGAAATCATGCAAACACGTAACGAAATATAATAAGGAGATGCTTGTCAACAAATCAACAAAATGAGGCTACTATTCTTGGCCAATCGCGAGAGAGCTCAGAGATCGGTTTATGTGTGACAACATGCCGAAAAATAGGAGTCCGAACGATGCGGTGATGTGCGATTATTTATGACGTTTCCAGCGGTTTCTTATAATTGCGATTCGTAATAAAAATCGCAAGTGCGGTCTATAATTTTTATATTAAGCAGACCGATGTACTTGTACACGAGGTCGAATTAGAGTGGTGATTTAAAATTAGCCTCTTTTTAATTTAGTATAAAAATTTCGCCTTCTTGTAATATATGTTACTTATTTTTAACAATATTTTTAATCTGAATAGGTACCTAATAGTTAAATAAGTAAATCATTGCAAATTATGGTGAAGTCGCTGGTTTTTTCAATTAATTCCTTCGAATATATTTTAATTTCTTTGGACTTCTATAAAAATAAATAGAATGTAGTAAGTCCAGAGTCAAGCCTGTCATTGTATTTGTGTGTATGGGTGTACCGAGAAATGAAATAGGTATACACTGTTATTACAATTGCAAATGGTTAGAACAAACAATTGTAATAACAAAGTTAGAGATGATTGTGTATTCCTCTTTTTAAATTACAGATAATTTTAAAGGGCTTTATGAATATGGATATGTGACGACATTATGACATAAGAGTCAACTTGGAGTATGATTATTTTTTATTAGCATAGTTCATACGTATATTACGTACAATAATTTGTTCTTATTTTATGTTTAAAAACTAGACCACCATGTATATTGAATAATAAATAAATTAGAGGGCTTTTCTTAAATTAAGGCCCAATTTATGTATGAATAGAATAAATCAAAATGGAGATAGAAAATCTCAGGCCTTTTATACACTTCCCCGTCACCCACGTTTCCTTCAAACTATGAGAATGAGCATTCCTACTAAACGCTTATTTCAGTAACAAATGGTCGTACGTCATCTAAATTTCCTGACCTCCTCACAGACAATTCTTTATTTTCGTCAATTCGTGGTGGTATGGCCTTTAAATCGGAATGGTCAGTACATAAAATCATCTATTTATATGCGTTAGGTCTGGACACAGTCACAGTACAAGCTTTGTGCTAGGAGCCGTGCCGTAATATTATACCACATCAGTAAATTTATAATTGGGCATATCAAATTTGATAAAGCAGTACTTTCCCATACAAATAGATTTAAAAAAACATATGATTCATTAGAAATACTTTATCTGTCGTAATTTCCTTTAATTCCTTTACTTAGAATTTGTGTAATTATTACTTCTCACAATCAGTACTAAAAAATCCATTAAATATTCTTCTCGTTCAGTCCATTTTATCGTGATATATTATTCTCCTTATAGAACCAGCGTAAATCGTAGATATAATAAACCGTAACATCGACAAAAGAAATTAAATAGAAGCTGGAATATCTGTAGTTTTACGTTCCTCGGTATCCATCTTTTCAGATATTGTAAACTGAAACTGAAATAGACCGCTTTACTACAGACTTTATTAGACACTTCCTCAAGTTGCAGTGTAAAATATGAGTTAATCATTTAACTTTATTTGAGAGTAGATACTGTTAGGGATATCAATAATGCCTAAAAATAGGGTTTTTATAAGCACATAAAATATATTTTACACTTACGTATACGGATGCAGAGAGATAAAAATATTAATAGTTGATATAAAACCAAGGTAATGGAAATAGGTTTACGAGCAATACTTTTGTAGTGTACGAGCGTCATTAATTAGTCAGGCTTTATGATATTAAAAAACGAGATTTTCCTGAAGATTCAATCTAAATCGAATTTCACGAACTGCTGAAAACAACCCCTAAACCTCTTCGAAGCTCTGGGATCCTACTGAAAATCCTGGGGTGACGCAACCGAGGGTTGGGACTAAAAGGATGTGCCCGAGTTCGCCCCGCCTTCAGACCCAGGAAAACGTCACTTCAACCCCTACTTGACCAAATGTAAACAAGACTGAATGAAAATCCCATACTTTAAAGCAGCGTATCAGCGGAGAGTAGGTTGTCTGGCTGTGCGGAAAGTCGTGCGGTTTGCCTTTTCGTTTCTATGGCTATTCCTCAATGAATAAGTATTTTTAATGCTGCGAATAATACCCTATAATTTCATAAAATAATAACACTGTTTTACTTTTCGTGGAGCCACCCTTGTTATCTCAGTTATTTTAAATTTGAATTTTGGTACCATTCAAAGCGATTATCCTGATTTGAATCCGACTCTAAACATAAAAAATGAGTGAAATATTTTAAACAATAAAAGATTGTCAAAGTTAGATAGGTACGCTTTTCCTTTCATTTTTTATTTTATATTAAACTATCAAATTCTCCAGACTTTTTTAAATATAATCGTTAAATAAATAAGTATTGTAGGAACCCATTTCCTCCTAATATTTTCAGATTTATTGAAAATATTCTCTTTAAGAAAGAAGAGACAAAATTATAACACTATACAGTCTGTTTAGTTACCCATTTTTGGACACCCTGTAAAGTATATATTTTTCTAAATGGGATGTTATTTTCTTCATAATGAGGCACAAAATTTTATTTTTCGTCACATTGCAGATGAGTTTTAACGTCATCGATATTTTTTAAATGGGATTGTAACGAGCGTTCAAATAAAAACGTGGTCGAAGTTGGCTCTGACACATTGGACGTAGGGAGTAGCTTATAGCGACCAACTTAACCTCATTTCTCAACGAGCTGTATAGCAGCTGTCAGTTTCAATAACGTTAATGACTATATAACTTTATTTTAAAGAATAATCGTGCTAACAATAAGAAACAATTAAAGGAGCTGCGGAAAGTGTCCCCCTCCTTGTTATAACAATAAATTAAAGCAGCTGCTGAAAGTGTCCCCCTCCTTGTTCCAAGCACTTTTCACACCTGTTCCTCAAAGAATTAAAGACATTTTCTAAGATGCTCGGGGTATTGTTAATTTCACGAATCTTGTCTATAAGTCGAGCCTGCAGATGGTTTAAATCAGGAATAGGCAGTTCAAAAATAGTGTTTTTAAGATAAGGCCACAAAAAGAAATCACACGGCGTAATATCACATGACCTCGGTGGAAATTCATGTTCAACATTGAGACTTATTAGTCGATTTTGGAAAACTTCCCTCAACATATTCATCGTCTCGCCTGCCGTATGTGCCCTTGCGCCATCTTGTTGAAAGTAAAAGTTTGTAATTTCGTTTTCTTCCAGCTGGTTAACAAAAGGGGCGATAATTTCTTCTCTATACCTTTGCGCAGTAAGAGTACCATTAAAAAAAAATAGGTCCATAAATCCTCCTTCGATTGAGAGCACACCAAACTCCAATTTTTTGAGCGTGTAGAGAGCCCTCGACAAAAAAGTTATCTGGTTTTTCAGAAGACCACATTCTCATATTCTGTGAGTTTACGTAACCACTTAAATGAAACCAGGCTTCATCAGGAAAAAAGGTGATATTATGAAGTTCACCGTAGTTGTTTAAAAACCATTCACAAAATACAGCCCGTCGCGGAAAATCAACTTCATGAAGTTCTTGCTGACAAGTTAAACGATAATAGAACAAACGCAAATCTTTTTTTAACACTGTGTGGCAGGTACCGACTGATACTCCCACCATTTGTGATAAAACACGTACAGAAGTTCTTGGCGCATTTTCCATTATTTGTTGGACATTTTCTTTTAATTCTTCAGTCCGCTTTTTAGGTCGGCCGCTTCCTTCTTTTCTTGTTACACTGCCCGTTTCGCGAAAAACATTAGCACAACGCTGAACAGCACTTTGAAAAATTTTGTACTCAACAACGCCGGGAAATTGATTTTGAAATTCTATGAAACATTCCTCAATAGGATACTTCCATATTCCTTCAATCTTGCGTCCATTTCTAAAGTAGGACTCTATGCTAAACACTTTTTGTTCTAGAGAAAACACCATTTTAAACGCTTTTTAAAACGAAAATATTCAAATTGATAGCGGCGATATAGCGCTTTCACAGATGACGTTTAAGTTCATTTGCTATACGCTACGCCCTACGTCCGAATTTTCAGAACCAACTTGACCACGTTTTTATTTGAACGCTCGTTATTTTGCACATTTTGATGATTTTTTTTATTCTCTTTCCAACCATATGTAAATCTGTATGTCTTTGCATAACAAAATTTTTGAGAAACAAATGAGAAAACTTTCAGCCTTTGACTTTAGTTTACGGTGCTCGCTTTCTGAATCACATCAAATAGAACATTTTTTCTAGATTCATAATAAACCTGCAATTTCTTCATTAAAATCATACATTCTGTTAAACTTGAAAGGTGACGACAATTACAAACAAACCGATATGACAGATAGCGGTGTGCAAAATTGTTTTTCCAGCGCCTTCTTTTTGATATGATTTAGAAAGCGAGCACCATAAACTGAAGTCAAAGGCTGAAAGTCATTTTTCTTCACAAATTTCGTTATGCAAAACCATACAAATTTCATATGGTTTGAAAGAGAATAAAAAAAATCATCAAAACATGCAAAAAGATATATAATCCCATTTAAAAAAATATCAATGACGTCACCACTCACCTACAGTATGAGGAAAAAAAACTTGTTCGTCAGTATAAAGAAAATAATATCCCATTTAATATATACTTTACTCGGTGTCCAAAAATGGGTAACCGAGTGTTATATCTCGGGACCTTTATAATCAAACACACACCAAAACATAAAACACACCACAGAAATGAGACAACAGACAAACAGACTGTATAAATAATGATCTCCAGCTATGTCAAGATAATCTTCGTTTTAGAAAGAATGTAGAATAAAATTAGTTTACACGGAATTTGGGGAAACAAACTTATCAGTGCCTGATTTACCTATAGGCTGGTATAGACTGCAGCCTACAGGCCCCCACCATGTTCACAATTTTTTTTTTTATTTACCCCAAGGGTAAGTGGCTTTTAATTCTTCACTGATAGTTATACATTTTGTGTCCCTAGGGAAAGTGGGTTAAAATTTACTTTTATTTAATTCAATTTTTTTTTTGGGGGGGCCTACCAAAAAGGATATTTTTTTTCTAAAATAGGCCCCCACCAATTTTCAGCCTACAGGCCCCCACCACTGTAAATCAGGCACTGAAACTTATGACACGTCTTTCTAAAGGTCAAAGGTAGCCTCCGTATAAATGTAGCCCCATTCAAACCCTACACCCTGTATAGTGTAGTGTAAAGGAGAATGCAGCAATAGAAATATATTTTGAACGGTTACTGAAACATCAGTCACGTCTGGTTACAGGAAAGAAGTGCCATACGTGCAACAATGTGGCAATTTGCATGGCTTATTTTTAAGTAACTTTCCCTCTGAAACGCAGTCCAGTCTTCAGTCTTCGAAAACGAAGTCAAACACGTAAAAATTCTACTCTTTCTAGTTGATGTCATCAGTACTTATTACATATTAACAATAAAAATTTGCCGGTCCTTCAAATATAAAATATTAAGTATATTAAAATCCATTTATAATATATTTCTCCTAATTTGCGTTACCCGGGAATTTGGTAGACGTGGAAACTCCGGAATAGTCAGAAAAAATATATAGGACATTCTCTTATATTCCACTTAAAATCTATCCTAATCTATTTTTGTAGTTTTGGGAAAATTTATGTTAGTTTCCAATTTCGAGGAAATCGTAGTTTAGATTATTTAACTAGAGTCTATTTTTTTAACCTAATTTATTTATACGCGCGAATGCGCAAACTATTGCAAAGGTCAAACTTGGAAAAAATCCGAATTGTTTCAAACATCCGCCTTAACAAGACGTAATAAATAAATCTCCAAATGCGTCTGCTGTAAAAGATGCTGATATTAATTAACACGATGACATGTTTAAAACTGAAATACGTCGACGAAATTGTCTAATTACATGAATACGTGAATAAGGAACGGACTGTTTTATATTCAGTTCTTATTGGCAAAATTATAACGATAGTTAGTTAATTATTCAGAATTTTTAATATGATGCAGTGAAGTTCATGAAAAATTCTTGTCAATTTCAGTTCAATAAATTTTGTTATTTTTATTATTTATACCTAATATTTCCAAATCCAAATAACAAAATCAATAAGAGTGACATTTAAAAAATGATTTAATATTTAAGATTAGGCACTTACCATATAAATAAATTTTTGTAAAAAAAACCATGAACTCACAATATTCACTTAATAACATTTAAACTAATTAGTTAACAATATATCGAATATAACCCAGCACACCAATTATACATACTTTTATTATCTACGCTAATTTTTAATGCAGGTTTGGACTAAAAAACAGTGAGTGAATAAAAAAATTGCCTAAAATTTTATTCTCAAATCAAATTTTTTATGGAAATTGTTTGGAATTTTGTGAAAATAAGAAAAATAAAAATAGCAAATCATATGCTAACATTTCACTTTATATTTTTTCGAATCATGAACTAGATTTTCTTGATTACTGTACCCATAAGATTGTCTTGATATAAATCAAAATCTTTTTCTTTATATCAAGATTACATTTTATAATTTTTCATAAAACACATAAACTTAACTTCTTTACTACTTATGCAGGGTGTTCCAATTAAAACTTCTCACCTGGAAAATATCGGAATTAAAAAAAAAACAAAAAAACCTGAGGCGTCGATTTAATTTTCGATTTTTAATTATAACTTCCGAAAACATTGGATAGGACGCAGAGGTTCAATTGAGTGGCCTCCCAGATCACCAGATCTAACCCCCTTAGAAAAAATTCTATGGCGACACTTAAAGTCGAATTGCTGAAGAATGTCATCAGATAACGCCCGAAATGCTTCGAAATGTTCGTTCGGATGTGGAATAAAGATTTTATTATTGTATGTAAGCGGAGGGAAACCAATTTGAACACTTAATAAAATAACATTCTTTCATTCATTCATTGATATTTTGTCTTTTTCTTTAAGTGATAATTTTATTGTCATATTCAAACAAAAATTTAAAAAATCGTGAGCGGAATTGAAAAAGCTTTAAAATGAGGTGTCATTCGACATAGGGTGCCATTTAAAATTTAAGGGTATTTTACGCCCCTGCCTATGGGGTAGCTTCCACGACACCAAAACTTACGCCATCACGTGTCCCCTATGAAAAGAAAATCGACGTGTCTCAGGTTTTTTCCGTTTTTTTTTAATTCCGATATTTTCCAGATGGAAAGTTTTAATTGGATCACCCTGTATTTCATTCTCGTATACCCATTATTACGTCTATATGTATATTGTTCGCCAAAGATAGATATTAAGCAAGTTCAAAGGCCCAAGGGGACCTAATCCGGTACTGTCAGAATAATAAAAACCGAACACCCCAATCAAGATTAGATTAAGTTTGTATCTGTCACGGAATTAAATAGGTCTTAATCTGTTCTTAGGAAAGTAACTGTAGTGTGAAATTTTGACTGTAAATTCATCCTGACAAGTAATATTAGATAATATCTGTATCGGCTTATAAATAATAGCATCTGATCAAACGACGGCGTTCATAATGATATAATTTACTAATCATTCTATAATTATTATTATTATTATACATCGATGACTAAATAAGCTACATAATTGGTATATCTACATTGCTGAGAATTAAACATCTATTATATTAAAATAAGGCTATATATAGCACCACGTAGTGTTAATAAAAATTAATCGTTTTTTGTAATATCTATACTGTGTTTCACTTCAAAAAGGATTGAAAAAAATGTTCTTTAATTGTTGCTAAAGGCCGTACCAAAACGAAAAAACAAAACATCAGCGGTGGATCAATATTTTCTTCTTTAAATTAATAGATACTGATAAGTTGTTACTAGCGATATTTTTCGATATATCTAACAAATTCGATATTCCTTTGAGATCATTTGTTAATTTCATTAATTCTCCTTTGTAATAAATTGGAAGTTATCAAATCTTTATTTGGACATTCTGATTCATACATAAAAAATAATGAACATGTATTGGCGAAACTAGTAACTATGGAAACAGACAAAAACTAAGAAATGTAGACTGTCAGAAATACCTATAATTTAAGTTAGCAAAGCAAGTTAGTAAAAAAAAAGTGTTCTCAAAATTTATTCCTATTTTAACGATATACACGTGTAGTTGTCTACAATAAGTAAAATGACGTTTAAAAAACGCCTGCGTTTTCTTAAAAACTGAGATATTCTTAGCAAGCTGTCGATTTTAGCTAGAAAATAGGCTTTTATTCATGTTTCATTAAAATGTCTCAAAGTGTGAGATAAGATCCCGTAATTTTTTAACGAAAGCTTTTATTAAATTAAGTGCACCTAGTATGACCCATCACGTAAAACTTCGCTGTATATGCTGTTGCATAACGTAAGAAGGCAAATTTTAAAATACTTGAAGAGAAATCTTGACTATATAGTACAGTTTTAACTATTATGCGCACGATGGCAGCACTTCCAAAGTTTTAATTTTTAAATTATTAATTTGAGCTCCCTAACATAATTAAAATCCAATTGATATTTTTACCCTTAAAAATGTATCGGAAATTGAATCTAATTTTATTAATAAATTATATTTAAATTAAATCTTTAATATCTAGTTAGAAACCTGACTACAAACAATAACGTGGTAGTAGCAGTCTTATTTTTCCACCATATACTAATGGTAGGTAATAACAATTTTCAGAATTTCTAAAATAACTCGCATTGAACACGTGCGTTTTTGAGAAGCTAATTAATACATTTACATTTAAAATTGTTAGAAATGGAAAGGCACATTCACCGATCCCGTGTCGGTTTGTTTTGTTTATTATACCTATGCGCACTAGCTACGGTGCTGCCACCAGTGTTATTAACGGCGACAATCGAAACTCCCCTTTCAGTATACTATATGCCGTATGCGTTCTGAGGTGAGATATCGCGGACGGTCAGATTAAGTTTGAAAAATCGGGTTGTATTTTGGTGGTTTATAACTTAAATTCAACATTGATTTGCGAAGATTTAGCTGTCCATTTCTTCTAGATATCTCCCCATACACGCATGATTTCAAAAGTAAGTTCTAGTTAAATTTTAATGTTACTTTCGCTTCGTTTCTTTGTTACACCGCAATATCTGGGCTGCCATTTTATCCCCGTAGTTGAATATTTTGTTTTCCCAACATTCACAACCCCCATAGGTTAACATCACTTCAAACGTAGTTTTATGAATGAATCTTATCGGCAATACGACAGGATAACACGATTTAACCAATATTTGGAATGAGCTACTGCCAATGTGACGTTATTGTTTATTATTTTATTCTCACGGAGCGTAAATATACTTACTGTTGTTCGCCGTTTAAAAACTTACTTTCAAATAGACCGGAAGTAAGGGCGGTGCGTACACCCTAACAACGTTTATCTGTGCTGTTAATTGGTAAAAAATATGGCAAGCTGTGTTTTCGGGTCTTTGTTATTGGAGTCAGCTGTTTCGTTTTCGCAGTTATCCCTCCCTACGTCCGTCGCGATTTGCCGTTCTACTGCGTAAATCCAATGTGTTGAACAGAATAGACGCGTTCTTCTTCAGACAGAAGTAAATGCGCATTTCCATGGCCAAATCCGCGATGGCTAGATGCGGATGGGGTTTTGTCAAGAAGGTAGATTGTTGACCCCGCCGTTAAAACGTGAACCTGTATGGATTTAATTTTAATTGCCTTTAACGATACACGCCAAAATTCGGCAAAGCATATTGTGCCATTAATTGCCTGTATTGAAATTAGTTTCCCTTTGTCGTCAGGATTCGGCCTAATTAGATTCATAAAATATTTGCCGCACCTATGGCAATTTTAGATGCGTACATTTTGCAAAAAATCGTAATGCCTATTTAATTCATTCTGTAGAGCTTTGGAGTAACAGTGAGACAATTTTTTTCTGAAAGGCAATTTGTATAATTATTTTTGTTTTAATTCTCATTCGTAAGGAGGCTAAATAGTGTTTTGAATTAAATTTTAACGTTCTCTCGCCGAGACACTAATCATAAAAGGTAAACTATCGGGAATGAGTTACGACAGAGCGGAGGAGTGTAGAAAGTTTTTACAGTCCATAGACATAAAACATTTATTGATTTGTCCCTGACTTTCTTAGTATTTATGCCTTTCGTGCCGAACAGAAAGTTAGATTAAGCGTAAACTGCTGTAATTTCAAAGTTCGGGGTTCTATCTCAAAACTGAACTGCAATTCATAAACGTTATCTTCGATATTTTTGTAAATATATATCTATGTAGAGAGAAATTACAGCTGTTATCGCTTACCTACTGCTTGTGACAAGCTGCTTGCCACTAGCTGAACTAGTTATAGCTGTTTTACATTGACAATTTATTGGTGAATAAATTGACGAAGTTCTTCATGAATTAATTCACGAATTTATTGGTAAACAGTGTGGTTTTACATTGCTACAGACGTTATCAAATAAATTTCAAAAATGTCACCTTTCCACTCATAATTGTAGTGATACAACAGCGGTACCGTTCTGACATATTATATGAATATTAGTTTTTGTAAATAACAAATCGGTAAAAACAATGCAAAACTAGCACGACGCCACACAATTATTTACATATTCCAATAACATAACCTCATTACTGACCTGAGGCTGGAAATCTGTTGGGTTGGTACTTCCGAATTTCACGAAGAAATTGACGAAAATTAGAACATGCTTTTAATTCGTCAAGAACTTGATGAATTCATGAAGTTATTTGACAGCAGATTTGGTGCATTACAATTGTCCAATTTCTTGATGAAGCGACTTCATGAATTAATTGATCAATAAATTGTCAATGTAAAACAGCTATTAGNTACCAAATTTATCCAAATCCATTAAGCCGTTTCGAAGTTACAGGCATTTATTTCAAACAACATTCAAATACCCCCCACCACTTTATTTCGAAAGATAGAGAAAAATTGTTTCTACAAAAAATGTTCGACTTTAAGTTAACATTAAAACGCAAATACTTTTTTGTTACATTCATTGGGGAAAATCGTGAGAAACGTAACTTTATGTAATTCAATATGGTGGAAACGCCCACTGGCGGCCATCTTGGAAACTTGAAAATAATTTCCAGCATTTTCCCTTGCCCACTTTACCTATAAAATTTTTTACCGTAGCTCTCTACGATCACTAGTTTCTGAGATACAGCCGCTTACCTCGCTTATTTGCCCACCCTGTACATGCCATAAAAGTAATGCTTAGATAATAAAATAGTCAAATTACGTCAAGTCCACTTGATCATGGAATTTGAGTTCATATATTTTAATCAAATGTAGTCATTACCAACAATCATACTCTAAAACCGTTTTTTCAAAATTTCCATTTTAACAATTTTTTTTTGCAATAAATATTTTCGGGACTTTAAATTAAAAAATTAATTGTGTAAAAACCGTTAGAGATATTTTAATGAAAATTTCAGGACTTTATAATTTAATTAATTTATATTTTAATAAAAAAAAAAAACTTATATTTTTAATTATCTTTTAAATAAACTAATGAAAATTTTAGTGACTTCTCAGTCAGATAATAAGGTCTTTTTTAGTTCCGTCATCCGTCATGCAATTAAGTTAATATTCCGCGAGAAAATTTTAGTGCCCAGTATTAGTTTAAACAATATAACTTTTTATATCGCAGTTGACTTGGCTTGAACTCCAATCAGCCGACATTTAAAAAAACATTTTTATAACAAATACATAAAAAATTATTACCTTTATTAATCAAGAAATACAGCAAAAATAAAATAAATAAATAAATAAATGTAAATTTTACAGTAGCGTGTTACCGTTTTTTTTTGTTGTTTCTTGAAAACATTATTATCTAGTTTTATCATATTCTGAAAAAAAAACAACCTCCANAGCGACTTCATGAATTAATTGATCAATAAATTGTCAATGTAAAACAGCTATTAATGAGGATCGGGTGCCTCATCGGGGGTGTGAAGCGGGATGCGGGGGGGCACATACTTACCGTATTATAAAATAATTGCTGTCGATGCAAAGAAACATATTCGTTATGTATAGAAAGTAAGTAGATTTCTGGTAGAAATTGAATAAAATCGAGTTTAAAAATGATATATTTCTACTCCTCAATTATTATTTTTTACCCAATATGTTTAAATAACTGCCAAAAGTTGCAACAGCTCACGAGTAATTAATCCTATAAAGGAGTAATCGAAACATAAACCGAGGCATCCTCCTGTATAAAGAGAGTATAATGGCTTTAAAATATTTAAATTCATATGAATTAAATTTTATGGAATTAATACTTTTTACATTTGACCCTATATTGATTATAATCATGGCCGTAGCTAATGGGGAGCAGGGGTGTGTATGGCCCACCTCAGAATAGAGAACTAATATTATCATCTACCTTATCGGCATATCGGTAAGTCGCTGACTGCGTGACCTTTTTTTTAGAATGAAATCAAAGCGCGATTGCATTTATGAAAGTATAATACAATTTTTGATATACATATTTATTATACTGTGATACGATGTTATTGCAGCCAAAAATGTTTTAAAAAATATGCTGAAATTATTTAAATGTTAATTTTAAAATGATAATGATATTAAAAATGTCATAATTTATCAAAATACATAAGATTGTTATGCGCGCTGTGATGATAAATATTTCATTGTTTATATGCTGCTGTATTGTTTATTTCTTGTATTGAAAGTTTATCGTACATTATAAATAAAAACAAACTTCATTTGAAACTTTCCCATTTCATTTCATTATTCCAAATTGAATTACACAAATAACAAGTCGAATGTAATTCATTTTTAATGACTAATTTGTGTATCGAAACGTTTATGTAAATTTCCCGCCACCTATCCTCATTCATTTTCTATTGTTCTGTTGCCGTTACTCCTTCGCGTATTACTTGACGGACAAGTCATAACATTTTTATGTTTGATAATTTATTTCTCTGTGAAAGTAGTAACCTACTTTTTTCTTTGTCTCATCTTTTAATTAACTATTTAGGTAAATGTCTATATTTTTTTCGTCTTACCATTTACATTTTTTCACACAATTCGATTGTAAGGGTATGCATCATAGAATTTCTCATAAGAACCTATGTTAAATATTCAAAGTTTTGGTATTAATTAAAAACGAAAACAAATCGATAAAAATTCATTGAATTTGATTTACTACGCCCATAACATATAAAACCTAATTATTCAGTGTAGTACTGTGAAATGTACGAAAGGAGTAGAGAAATCGGGTACATGTAAAGTGTCAGCTTGTCACAGTAATTAAAATAACGCTTTATCCATGCGTGTGATCACCCTAAAAGACTTCCCTGCAGGGGTTTCTCTAATCTGCGTATGAGAGTGTTATTATGAGATCTTCTAAAAATAACGTCTTGTCTTCTTTACTTTTATTGGATGCTATTACCACTCGCACGTGATTTTAACTCGGTTCAAGTTCGTTGATAATCTGTTAACGATTTAGAATTGAAGTGTGGGGATGTAAGGCGTAAGGCCAGTTTAATAATCTTAAAACTCGCAACTTTCACTCGCCGCATCCAAGCCACTGTTTAAATTTATTCAAGTTACACACATGGGATAAGTTTTTTTCCTTTTCTCTCATTATAGAATAATGCAATGCACTTTCTGCCTAACTGCTCGCCTCTTGACTGCAACAATTATGAATTTATAAAGTCGTCACGTTTTTTTGATTTTATGAAAAATTGTCGGACGATCTGTTCAATTTTGTTGTATATTGAAGATTTTGATCCTGATTTTTTTATTCAGATGGGAGGAATCCCATCTGGAATATAATACAGTAATAATCTATCAAATCCTTAATTTATCTTAAAATGTTTAAGCTAATATTAATAGCTTCAAAAGTTCGAAGCATAACTTAAATTGGTAACTGTCTTAGGAAAAATATTATATTTATTAATTTCTACAAGTTAATTACTTATTAAAATTTGCGCTTGACACAAAAAAATAGAAATGCAACATATTTTAAGGAAAATATGTGAAAAAAAAACATGAATTTACGGTTCTAAAAATTGACTAATTAGAATATTAAGGTGTTAATTATTATCTACATTTTTGGAAGGCCATACTCGTTTTTTTGATAAGAGATGGATTTCTGAAGAAAAATTATAGAAAAAATTATAGGTATTTTACTTTCCCGGTATCTTAAGTAAAATGTGAGGTAACATTTTTGCGTGATGACTCTGTATATATTCCGAACTACATACCTAGGACCTGGATGTATACCCACATTATTTGCGCATAAGATCGGGACTGATTAAACCCGATTTTCATTTAATCAGTTCCTCTAAGGAGCTAATCAAGCTAGATAATTGGATATAAAATTGGATACCATGCCATTAATTTTAATTATTCTAAACTCAAAGCAACTAATAATGACGATTTGAGGTGGGCATATGCCGGGTAGGTAACAATGAAACAACATGTATGAAAATTTAGTGTTAAAGTTGTCTTTATGAAAAAACTACTTCTAAAAACATTACCGAATTAGTTATTCAGTAATGCCAACTTTTTGTTACCTTGTAGGTGTATGTCCCAGAAAACCAAGACAAAACGTATCATTTCCGAGTAGGTAGTAAAAAAAGTCTGGAAATATAGTTTCGCGGGTATTAGAATGTTGTTTCTGTTCTAAGAATTCTTCTATGCGGTTCACCATAATTCGTGAGCTTTTCGGAGAGATCCCTTAAAAAAATTGTTCCCAGGCTTTTCGGGGGCAAAGAGAGGGTAATAAAGCGATTGAAAAGGAACAGTTATTTCTTAGAAAGAGTAAAGGGTTACAGTGAACATAATTTTTAGAATAGGTTTTCTAGGTACCTACGTCATACAGTACTTACAGTAATTAATTATTTGCTTATAACGATCGATCTTGTCTTGGATACAACCCACAAGCTATACCAGTAATAGTGGCACTATTTCATAAATTAGTTTTTATTACGAAATATTCAAAATACAACATTTAATAAGTTCTGTGAAATAGCTGAACATGTCATTTGTAAAAACGAATTTATATTTTCCACGATATTCAAATTTTCATATTTTTCAAACTTAGTTGCATGAAATACACGCGTTTTATTAATAAAAATACGTTTGCACGTATATAAAGTTAGCAGGCCACTTTTAGCAGACCGCAAAAGGAAATAGGTACTTTGGTAATTTTTTGTTGCTATTTTGTTACACTAAAATGATTTTTTTAGTTGTCCAAAATTAGATTTCTAGCAGAAATCTATTATCAGGTACTTCTTGAAAAAATCTCTCAATTTCCATTTTCATTAGAATTCTGGACTTTTTCGGATGATATCCAACTGATTTGGTTTTCAAATATGGTATTAGTTTTGGAAATTTTCTGATATTTACTGTACTTTTTAAAATGGAATATACTGACCATAACGTCGAAGGTTTGATTTTATTAATTTTATGTTCGAAATTTCGGACACTTTTTGAATTTTCTTCGAACTACACAAACCTTTGGATTCGTTGTAGGCAATCTCGTACTGTCTCGACGATTTTTTGGGGATTAATTGCGAAACAGCACGTTTTTGCTATCATAAACACTGTTGTTGTAGTGTGTAAAATGAAATTAATTTCACAACTTGCCCCGAAAGATAACAAAATCTCTAATAATTTATTTTGGTCAGCTAAAAGTGGCCTGTTAACTTTGCATACGTTATTATTGTTGCTGTTATGTTGTTAAATAGCTAATATTTATTTAATATGTATCGAACATTTTGTAGAAATTGGAAATAACATCAATTTGTGGAATATATCGTGCTGGTAGACAGTGTGGCATCAAAGGTAATTTTATTTTAAACGTATATGTCCGTCACCCTGTCCTGTTGAATGTTGATTCATCCAATTTCGAAGTAATGGTTTATTCAGGTAACTACTAATCCATTAATGGTCCTACCACTTCGGTATATTACGTACATAGACACGTTTTTCTTGTTTTATTAACCGTATTTGCTGACCTTTTCGGTCTCAAATTATTAAGGCAGAACATATTTATATTTTTTCCCCATTGATTATCACTTAACACTTTAAATTTTTGTTATTGATCGGAACAATAATAATATAATCCGTCTCAAATGTCAAAATGACAAAAGCTGGTAGGACAGCCATCGAGCGGCCCGTGAAATTTTTTTATTATGATAATTACGGATCGTTGTACTAGCGAAAAAAGGCCGCTTATTCATAGAAACGTAGGTACATCATCGGTTCAAGGCTTCATTTCATGTACAAAGCAGTCTGAACCGAACTGACTGGACTGGAGCTGATAAAGTGGACAGGGGCGCCCACGAATGCCTTGGCAGCGGGTTGCTGATAAAAGAGATCTGATTCCCAAGCGTCAAATCTGATAATAACTTTACAAAGAACGAAATCGCATTGAAGATAACCTCATATACAGGGTGTAAATTTGAATTGGGGTCACATTTATACGGAGGCAACCTTTCAACTTTAGAAACGCATATCCTAAGTTTGTTTTCTCAAATTGCGTCGTGCGGGATTTTTTGTAATAATTTTCATACCCGCCGCTGGACAAACCATTGTGACTAGCTGTAAATGACAGCACTGTATATTAACAAATTTAAAAACTTGTTTATGTGCGATTCCTAAATAACGTAAAGAAACAACTTTTTACGAGTACATTGCCATCAAGAAAGAAAAACCGCTGAAATAATAAATTACGTCGCGGTTGAGGTTTCCCGATTTTGCAACAATGTTTTTTTCAGAACGTTTGCACATCGTCAATATCATCGTCACATAGAAATTCCAATATTAGCACCCGTTAAAAATAAATTGACCATATTTGGTTGCTATTCTGTTAACGGAATCCAATAATTGTCCAAATAATAATATCTAAACGAGTACTCGGTGTTTTACGTACACGTCCCGAACAAGAATCGAAACTTTTTTTGGTGTAAAACTTTTCGTAGCTCCCGTATAACGTGTCTTTGACCTTCAGAAACTTGATAGCGGGATTCGTCTGGGGGTATCGCTATGAATATATTTCGTGAACGCAGACAAACCTCTGAAACTCCTAGAGGCGGTGGAACCCAAACTTTTCGATCGATATGGCCAGACTGCCAGCATATACTCTCTTGAGTAATGCTGCAACACATAGAAACAGATTAAAAGAACGCGACAAACGACTCGGTACTCGAATTAACAATTGAAGCCGCAGCTTTTTACTGTTTGATGCCAACGGCAACAATTTGATTTATGCAGTTTCTAATATATTTAGTGTTGTCGAAATTTTGAGGTTATTACTAACAGTTCCTTTAATCAGATAAATTAGTAAGTGAAGTTTCGTATGTCTAGCTCAAACATCTTCAGAAATGTTTTAATAAATGTGATAATTTTTTTAAATTTCAACAACCCGTATCTCGAAAACCACCAGCTTTGGTCCCTTACTTCATTAAGGTTTTTTAGTCCAAAATCTCCCAAACGAACCACTTCCTGAAGTACCTATTGAAATAGGCTTAAAACACTTACGTTGTTCAAGTTTTGGAAGATTTTTTTCATTCTCAAAACTATGTATATTATTTTGATTAAAATTGTCGAATGTAGAAATTTATAATAAATCGTTTTAACTGGACAGATGAAATATTTTTCTAAAATTTTTAATTTACAGTGTTATAAAATCCATAGAAAAGAAAAGAAAAGAAAAGAAAAGAAAAGAAAAGAAAAGAAAAGAAAAGAAAAAGTGTACAGGGTGGGCAAATAAGCGAGGTAAGCGGCTGTATCTCAGAAACTAATGATCGTAGAGAGCTACGGTAAAAAGTTTTATAGGTAAAGTGGGCAAGGGAAAATGCTGGAAATTATTTTCAAGTTTCCAAGATGGCCGCCAGTGGGCGTTTCCACCATCTTGAATTACATAAAGTTACGTTTCTCGCGATTTTCCCCAATGAATGTAACAAAAAAGTATTTGCGTTTTAATGTTAACTTAAAGTCGAATATTTTTTGTAAAAACAATTTTTCTCTATCTTTCGAAATAAAGTGGTGGGGGGTATTTGAATGTTGTTTGAAATAAATGCCTGTAACTTCGAAACGGCTTAATGGATTTGGATAAATTTGGTATCATTGAAAAGAGCATTTCTTGGGCTTTTAGGTTTCTCGTAATCATGACAGTTGCGACCTACACGGCCGCCGATAGAGGGCGTTATTCGATATTATAACCAAAATATTGGATTTTCTCAAAAAATTTAAATGCGATGATATGACTTTTTTTAGACTAGAAAATAGACAAATGACCAACCAATAAGCCTGCGCAAACCGCATCTTAATATCTTTTTCCTAACTCAAATTATTTAAAAAAATACTAAACCAGGAAAATTCATATATCCCCATTTAAAAATGCATCGGTTGCTTTCGATAAGAAGGCAAGTAGTAGGCCATGGACACGACAATCGCCTAACAAAAATATTGCCAAGTAACGTCAAACTTTTGTCACACGCAGCCTAATATTGTTGATTGCGTATAATTTGAGTACTTTTTAATCAAAATGCCTCTCACAAATAATGAAGCCGTTGACATGATTGCGATTTATTTCGAGTGTTTTCAAAATGCAGCTATAGCTGCAAGACAGTACGCGGCACGGTATCCAGATCGCCGTCATTACGGGAGAAGAATGTTTCCGCGCTTGGTACAGCGATTACGCGATACTGGAAGTTTTCGTCGTCCTAAACGTCGCAGGCGTCGCAATGGAAGGACCGAAGAAAACATTATCAATGTCTTGGCTTACATAGAATTTGATAGACATGTAGGAACTAGAACATTGTCTCTAGACTTGGGAATAGCACGAACAACTGTTAGAAATATTTTGAAAGATTATAGGTAAATAATTTTATCTTATTCCAAGTATCTTAGCACATACTCTCAAATACACAATTCAGTGTTATTCTGATTATATTATTTTTACGCATATGTTGTTTTTTACTTTTAGATTACATCCTTACCACATAGTTTTGCACCAGGCGCTAAATGAACAAGATTTCGATAATAGATTAAATTATTGTCAATGGATGCTAGGCATGCTTGAGGAAAACAGAAATTTCTTAACGGAAATTCTCTGGACCGACGAGGCTACCTTTAGTAGTGATGGTAGAGTAAACCGTCATAATATGCATTATTGGTCCGCTGAAAATCCGCATTGGTTAAGAGAAGTGCAGCACCAGGGACGCTGGAGCCTAAATGTGTGGTGCGGTATCATTGGGGACAGAATTATTGGACCTTATTTTTTTGATCAAGCTTTAACTGGTAACCGCTTCTTAGAGTTTTTGATCAACGACTTGCCAATTTTGTTGGAAGATGTGCCACTCGAAACTAGGAGAACTATGTTTCTGCAATTAGATGGTTGTCCGGCACATTATTCAATTAATGTCCGAAACCATATTAACGGGACCTTTCGAGAACGCTGGATAGGAAGGGGAAGCCTATTTCCTTGGCCGGCAAGATCTCCGGACTTGACATGTCTTGATTTTTACTTGTGGGGACGCTTAAAAGACATTGTTTTTCAAACTCCACCAACAACACGAATGGATATGGAAAACAGAATTCGAAACTCAATTCGTCAACTATCAGCGGTAGAAATCGAGGCTGCGGTTCTGTCGACTCAAGAAAGACTGGAACAATGTGTGGAATATGACGGAAGGCAATTTGAACACAGAAGGCATTAATCTTTTTTCAAAATCGGTCCTTTTCAGGACCACAACTTTATTTAAAAGGAAAATCGCTTATAAATACGAAAACGTGCGACTTAAAATCACAGCACTAAATAAACTGACATTTCTTGTGAATATTTTAGAGAGGAGTTTGTCTTTTATTTCCATGGCCTACTACTTGCCTTCTTATCGAAAGCAACCGATGCATTTTTAAATGGGGATATATGAATTTTCCTGGTTTAGTTTTTTTTTTTAATAATTTGAGTTAGGAAAAAGATATTAAGATGCGGTTTGCGCAGGCTTATTGGTTGGTCATTTGTCTATTTTCTAGTCTAAAAAAAGTCATATCATCGCATTTAAATTTTTTGAGAAAATCCAATATTTTGGTTATAATATCGAATAACGCCCTCTATCGGCGGCCGTGTAGGTCGCAACTGTCATGATTACGAGAAACCTAAAAGCCCAAGAAATGCTCTTTTCAATGATACCAAATTTATCCAAATCCATTAAGCCGTTTCGAAGTTACAGGCATTTATTTAAAACAACATTCAAATACCCCCCACCACTTTATTTCGAAAGATAGAGAAAAATTGTTTTTACAAAAAATATTCGACTTCAAGTTAACATTAAAACGCAAATACTTTTTTGTTACATTCATTGGGGAAAATCGCGAGAAACGTAACTTTATGTAATTCAATATGGTGGAAACGCCCACTGGCGGCCATCTTGGAAACTTGAAAATAATTTCCAGCATTTTCCCTTGCCCACTTTACCTATAAAATTTTTTACCGTAGCTCTCTACGATCACTAGTTTCTGAGATACAGCCGCTTACCTCGCTTATTTGCCCACCCTGTACATGCCATAAAAGTAATGCTTAGATAATAAAATAGTCAAATTACGTCAAGTCCACTTGATCATGGAATTTGAGTTCATATATTTTAATCAAATGTAGTCATTACCAACAATCATACTCTAAAACCATTTTTTCAAAATTTCCATTTTAACAATTTTTTTTTGCAATAAATATTTTCGGGACTTTAAATTAAAAAATTAATTGTGTAAAAACCGTTAGAGATATTTTAATGAAAATTTCAGGACTTTATAATTTAATTAATTTATATTTTAATAAAAAAAAAAAACTTATATTTTTAATTATCTTTTAAATAAACTAATGAAAATTTTAGTGACTTCTCAGTCAGATAATAAGGTCTTTTTTAGTTCCGTCATCCGTCATGCAATTAAGTTAATATTCCGCGAGAAAATTTTAGTGCCCAGTATTAGTTTAAACAATATAACTTTTTATATCGCAGTTGACTTGGCTTGAACTCCAATCAGCCGACATTTAAAAAAACATTTTTATAACAAATACATAAAAAATTATTACCTTTATTAATCAAGAAATACAGCAAAAATAAAATAAATAAATAAATAAATGTAAATTTTACAGTAGCGTGTTACCGTTTTTTTTTGTTGTTTCTTGAAAACATTATTATCTAGTTTTATCATATTCTGAAAAAAAAACAACCTCCAAAATATCTACAAAACTATTTTGTAGTTTTTCAAGAATACAAAAAGAAAGAAAAAATACCTTGATGATAATTTTTAATTTTACTTTCTTACATAATATATTTTAAATCAAATGATTTTCGCTTATCTTGCGGATCTACTATAATTTTCCATTTCACGATTTTCTGGCCGAATTTAATATACAAGGAATCTAACGCGCCTCTAATCAGCATATATTTGGCAACACTGTGAGAAATTATTCATTTCGCGACTAGCAAGTATTGAAAAATGTGTTTTGAAAGTGGACGATGAGAAATTGCATTTTATTTGAAATAAATTAGCTGAAAAAAAAGCCATGAGTTTAGGAGGGATCGAACCCAGAACCTCTAGATTCGTAAGCCAATGCGTAGCGCCCTGAACCACAAGGATACATTGTAAACGTTTTCATAACATGGTTTATATACTTAATATTTTAAAATATCTAGTTGGCTCATTTCAAATTCCATAATTAAGTGGGAAATGGGGGTCCATTTCACGTGATTTACATGTAGGCGTACATTAAACAGTTGTTCTTATACGGAATCCATTGAAGATAATTTATGAACATAAAATTTGTTTTAGTGCAGAAATCGATCGCACGCAATGTGATTTTGTACGTCCTGATGGTGACATTGTAACTAATGAGTAAAGTAAACTAGTTTGTCTTGCCATAACCTAATATTTGCTCAGCTCCAAGTAGTTCGTCGTTCTACGAGGACTTGCTAACAAAATAACGGAACGTTGTCATTATTAGCGGAATAGTTACTGCCAAGTTCATTCACTTTCATATATTTTTTTATACTGTTATCCCACTTAATCGGGTCCGGGTAGTTTCCTATAGATTAAAGGTACCTACTTACTGTAAAATATGTATGTAGGTGTGCAAATTGCAGATTGTGCAAATTGCAGATTGTGCAAATTGTTAAATACTGGACAAGGTTTTCATATTGTATCTTTATGTGAGATATAAAACGTTTATGGCTTGCTTAACTATTCGTAATAATTATTGTTGTTTAATTGAAAATGTTACTGCTAATAGGAACTGTACAAGCTATATATGTGTAAATTAAATTTCGCATTTGTAAGATTAAATTTTTCTACCATACCTATGAAGCTGATTTTATACAAATTCCTACATTATAGAAATGTATACAGGGTTTTTCACGTAACACGTTCATTAAAAGTTTTTAAACTTCCACTTACAATGGAAATTAGAAATTTTGACAGCTATCTGGGTTCAATTCAGTCTTTTTTAATGAAATATTTTTAAGTGTAGAGTGCTTCCGGTTTCGTCGGTAATGACGTCATCTCTGTTATTTTAAATAGAATCGATTCTAGGAGTTTTTTTGAGTAACTTCTGTCACCACATGTATGCCTTGAAAATTGATGGTTTTCGAGATTTTGGATTTTTTTAAAAAATTTGACAGTAGTTCATTCAGTTCTAAGGAATTTTTCCAAATTTTTACGTGTTTTTGTGTATTAAATTAAATTTTGTCAAAAAACGAGGTATTTTCGTCAATTTGACTAGCCTACTCAGGCACTATCCAAACAAACCTCCAATGAAGAGCCTCAAGAATAGCTCCTAAAGCTTCACAATGAACTCTAGATTTATTCTATTCAAAAACATATCGGTTACATAATTGTACGCCTCTATTTTTGTTAATCATTAAAATAGTCGTATTCTAAATGTCAAATGTATTATATCAGATAAATAAAATTTTACAGGACGTCTAATATCATTTGACAAACGTAACGAAATGCGAAGTAATGACAACCGTTCTAAGCTAAGACACTTATGCGAGACTGCATGCAAAAAGATTTGATTTCGTCACTCCTTAATCATGCCAATTTGTTCAATTTTACGTAACTAGTTTATAGCAGTCATACGAGGATTTTCTGGATCCAATAAACGCACTAAATCAGCTCCTTCCTTATATTTTTTATAAATTATCTATTCAGGGACAACTGCCATTAATTTTCAGTAAGTATCTCATTAACTTTTTTCGATACCAATCTGTTCATTTTAGGAATACACTAATAGAGTGTTCCAATTTGGATCTTTTCAATTATGTACGTAACTTTAGACTACACGTATCATTATTATTTGTAATTCGACTGTTTATTTTAAACATAAAATAAACTGTCATCACTGTACTGCATCTCTGTACCAGCAAAATGTCTTACAACAAACATTTCATCAGAACTTCTAAAATGTTAAAGCTTTTGATAACTACGAACGCTAAATTTATTCATCATCAAGATATCTAAATATTTAAATATCAAATACGTCATATCGGACGAGACATATTTTACAGGATGTCTTTTGCCAGCATGTGTGCATGTAGTTGGTTGTATACAGCACGGCCTTATAAAATTCCCAAACCCGATCACATTAATTGATAATTTTTTTTTAATTTACTGTTTTAATTCTATAGAATTGATTATGTATTAGCTCTGTCGGCTTATTCGTATCTCAAAAGTTTTGCAAATAGAAAAATGATGATTGAAAGTGGAAAACAAATTCTTAAAGCATGGATGAAATCATTTTGATTTAAATGAGTAAAATCTTCAAGGAGGATCGGGTGCTATGAAAAAATGTAACCAATTTCGTATTATTGAGATATATTTTTTTGCAATGCGAAATCAAATCATGTGATTTATTCTCAAATTATTTATCGATTTGTTTTTGTTTTTAATTGATGCCACAAATTTAAATATTTAACATACCTACAGCCTTACAACCGAATTACAGGTGAAGAAATGCAAATGGTAATAAGACTTGAATCATTAATTAATAGATGAGCGAAAAAAAAAGTAGGTTACCGCACATTTCACAGAGAAATAAATTATCAAAGATAAACGCGAAGAAGTAACGGCAACAGCGCAATAGAACAAGAATGAGGATAGGTGGCCGGAAATTTAAACTGTCGATACACAAATTAGTCATTAGAAATGAATTACATTCAACTTGCGTTTAATTATGTAATTCAATTTGCAATAATAAAATATAATGGGAAATTTTCAAATAAAGTACGATAAACTTTCAATGCAAGAAATAAATAATACAGTAGCATATAAAAAACGAAATATTTATACTTTGCATCACAGCTCATATAACAATCTTATACATTTTGATAAATTGTGACATTGTTAATATCAATATTCATTTAAAAATTAACATTTCAGTAATTTCAGTATATTTTTTAGAATATTTTTAGCTGCAATAACATCGTATCACAGTATAATGTCTCATAAGGAACATTTGTATTCACAGAAGTACATCTTAGTAGTATGCTACTTATGCATGTAACTAAATTATATTTAAACTTTTCCACGCGAATCACTTCGTGAACACAGTTTGTAGATAACCTAAAACACGTAAAAGTTCTGTGAAAAAAAGCAGTGCATGCTTTGTGCCATGTACTCAATGTGGATTAATTGATGTCTGCCCCATGCGTTGTACGGAGGTTCTGGCTCTACAATCTGCTCTTCAACGGCTTTTTTCCTACATTTGCTATTTTCTGTTCTAATTCTCAAACACTCATACTTTCTTCTGGTCACAAATTTTCCTTTCTACCGACTCTGTTCTTCACCCAACATTTTATAGATTAAAGCAATCAGCTGTGCTATCGATCACATAACGTAATGTATACTTGTACTATGTACATGACAGGACTGTCAACTTGTAAATAATAAACTCATATTCGCTGTTACCAAGTTCTGTTGCAACTTTTGGCATTTATTTATGCATATTGGATAAAAAATAATAATTGAGAAATGGAAATATGTAATCATAAGCATTTTAAACCCGATTTTATTCAATATCACAAGCACAAGTATCTCAATATATTTACTTTCTATGAATTATCATAATATTATGTATTTATTAATTCTTTTTGAGTAATTTAACCTCGAATTCGATAAATCTAACACATAACATAGTTCTTAATTTTATAAAAATTAAATAAAAATCCAATGAATTATGTGCCCAGTTAAACTCGTATCTATATTTGCTGCCAGACGACAAAGAGCAGGACAGATAACAAAATACATTATCTAAAAAGGTTCTAACCTCCCTCTCTCTTTCTTTCCATAGAGCACTTTATGCAACTTGCAGTGTCGATGTTCATATAAAAAACAACATTGATATGCAGCGTGCAACTCGATGATTGTTTGTCATCAATTTGTGAATTGAAGATATTGAACCCATTTTTATGCGTTACTATAAATAGCGACGAGGCGATTGTTGCGATACGCATTTAATTGGTACATACATTGAGAAAACAACTACTGTAGAAGAATTTTATTTTTTTTTATGAATTTCCATAGAATACTCTTATTTGGCTGTGTATTTCGAATTATAAATTTCCGGTTGTAGGAAGTCCTATGTCATGATTGATTTAACTATTTACATTTACTCGTTTCGATTTAATTGAAATACGCGGACAAATAAAATTGTTTCGTTAGTGTAGTCTATTTAGGAAAATCTAATTAATTGTGCTAAATTAAGTGGCGGTTCATCGCCTCTGTTAATACAAAATATTTGCGTAGTTTATTCTCGAAAGGTCATTGTTCACCATCGCACTTGTACTTTTTATTTTTATATATGAAATTTCGCGTGTTCGAAATTCACTCAAAACTTTTCCGTTTCTCGTATTGTTTTTCTCGTATTGTTACGGTTCCTTTGTTCAAAGTTTATCATCCTTCCGAAAATCAGTATAAACTGTTGGAAAATCGCATCGATCTAATTTTAAAATGGAATCATCGTTCGACGGCATAGCGTTTTCCACCGAAGCAATCGGTAAGGAGTGGCGTGACGGTCTAATTTCGGATATATCCAACATTTCACTTGAGAATGTTCGGTTGTTGTTTACAAACGCAGTTTCAGAATGTAAACGTAATTTTGGCAAGCGGCTTCCTCGTAATATTTATACAACACTCGATGTAAAATTAGGTGCACTAAATTGTGGAATACCTGTTTATTTTTGGCCTGGAAAATCGTTCAGCACCAAAAAATTCAGAGATTCACTTCAGGCTGTTTCAGTCCGACGGATTTTTCTCTTTTGGAACTTTCGTTTCATTTTATAAAATAATATTTGGCAATGGAGCGTTTCTAATTCGAAAACAAAAATACGGGTCAAGGGCGGCTGCAATCTTTTAATTGTTAGTTTTGATTTTGACGTTTTGTTTACACAACTTAAAAACACGTATTTTATACAGGCTTGTCTTTGTTTTCTTTTCTAATATACATAATGGCCTTTAGTTATTACCCTACTGTATGTATAATATCGGTGTCAGTATTGGTATCCAATCAATAGGCTATGTTTGTATTTAAGGTGGATCGGGTGCTTCATCGGGGGGTAAAGCCGGACGCGGGGTGACTTATACTTACCGTGTGAAATAATCATTGCTGTCAATGCAAAGAGAAATATTCTTTATGACTAGAAAGTAAGATATTATGGATATTGAATAAAATCGAGATTAAAATATTTATATATAATTATACGAGTATATTTCCATTTCTCTATTATTATTTTTTACCCAATATGCATAAATAAATGCCACGAATTGCATGTCATGTATATAGGTATACATTATGCTATGTGATCGTTGGCACGGCTGATTTCTTTAACCCACAAAATGTCGGATGAAGAACAGAATTGGAGAGGAAAATTTGTGACCAAAATAAAGTATGAGTGCTTGAGAATTAGAACAGAAAATAGCAAAAGCAAGAAAAAAGCTGTTACAGAGAAGATTGTGGAGCCAGAACCTCCGCACACCTTTAGAGGGCATCAACTAGTCGACATAGAGTACATGGCTCAAAGCATGCACTGCTCTTTTTGCAAAGAACTTTTACGTATTTTAGATTATCTACAAACTGTGATCTTAGTGATTCGCGTGGAAAAGTTTAAGTATTTATCTTATATATTTAGTTAAATCATTTGTAAATTCCCAACCAATGCAAAGCTACGAAACGTACATAGGTGTGTACGAGGTTAGGTTTTGCGACGTGTCGATAAATATGTTTCTGTCTCGATTTTAACAAGATGTCTAAAGTATTAGTTTCCAATAAAAAGAACTTTATATGATTTCTCTTTATTAGATTAACCAATTCTCTGACAAGTTCTTAAAAATTAGGATCAAATGTAATATGAGCTTTAAAACAAAAACTGAAGATCGAAACTGCCCTCTGCACAATACAAATACATTGCCTACCTACAGATGGACTTTTTGAATTTTATTTTATGAAATAAAACTCATACGTTTAAATGGATAATAATTTTAAGTGGATCAAAATATACAAGTACAAGGTGTAGCTAATTAAGAAATAATTAGAAGTGTAGTAGTTGATTTTATCCTTAAAAAAACAATAATACACATGCAATTTAAGAAATATTGCAATTTAAGAAACGCATAGTTACTTATTTTCCAATTTTACCATGTACAGTGGGTCTCCAGATGGTTCTAATCATTGTCAATATTAGGACGATTAGAACTGTAATAAGAATCTGGATTTTGAAATTGCGCTAAAGAAACACGTAAATACCTAGGAAACATTTTACGCCAACAGAAAATGTTTAGATTTGTGAATTACATTTTGTAAAAGACCATATTATAATATGGAGTATAATTCTAAGCCGAACTAATATTAAATACTGTTTCTAAATAAAGTAAAACTAAGTTCAAAATACTTTGTATTTCATTTGTGTAAAAATTTAGTCTCATTTTTACGTGTTTCCACAGAATTCTCTAATTTTAAAGTTTCATTATACATTTTCATGTACATGAAAGAAAACAGCCAAGAATACTTATACGTAAAGCTTTGCGCTTTGCGTAATGTTTATGTTCTATAATATAACTGTTATTATTTGTTTTCTTTGTATTTATAGATTCGAGTATAGAAAGTTTACTTTTATACGTTTTCATCTATTTTCTAAAACGCTGGGCAAATAATATTTATTTTCCCTTTGTTTTCCTTTTATTCTATTTTTTCCTTTTTCCTTTTCAAAAATCCGGGCCTTAAAACCTGATATTTAAAAAGATTTACTAACATTACTACCTTTAGAATTACGATGGCTCCCTATATACTTTTTATCCACCTTCACGATACATATCTCTTTGTAAAAATGATCCATGCTGCTTTTCAGCTTAGCGACAACTTTCATATTTCGATTCCACACTCCACAGTCATTGCACAGACCTTGAAATGGAGATAGCGTCTACTTTGACGGGAAAAAAAATTGGATCGATTTTCAATATAGCCGAGAATTTGCCAGACCAGAGAACAGGAATTAGATAATTTGTTTTCTGGTCACGATGTCTGCTTTAGCTGGCTGCTATGTTTCGGGTCGACGCCGTATTCGCTTCTTTTTTTTAATATGGCATAGTGTGAAACAGCATTCGTCCGTAGACGCTCTATTGTGGCCACATCTTTAAAAAATGTACATTATAAACATTTTAAATCCTCTCGACAAATTAAGAATTCTTAAGTCTTAATAGAGATCCTTATTTCCTTGTGGATAAATTCGTCTTCGTTGATGGACTTTTTCTGAGATCTCAGTATTTTTTTTTAATTTCCTGCACAAATCTTTATCGATGCAGGGAGTGACTGATACGAAAAACATGTCTAGAATCTAAAAAAAGTTTCGGTTTTAAAAATATTTACGAGTGTGTAAATTGTTTATTGGGAAAACTAAATCCGCCCACCTATAGGAGAAATAGGAGCGCGAAGCCTTATATAAATCGCGTATTTAAACATATGAATAGGTTTTTGTTGGTAGCGTATAAAGCCACTTTGTGTAATTTATGAGCTGCTTGGAACTTGTCCAGGGAAGATATGCTTTTTTCGGAACAGTTCAAGTTTGTGTGGTCGAGTTTGGAGGTCGTAGTCAATTTTCTTTTAGTACACACAGGGTGTAAAATAAGTGGGGGTCAGTTTTTTGTAGGGTGTTCCCCTGAATACGATTATAAAACTCTTCTTTTATCAAATAAATAGTCTAGTTGATTGGTACAACTGCGCTTTAATTCCCATTGCCCAGTGCTTGCTAAAATTACAAAATAAATGTGTAACTCTAAACCCTCAAACATTTGATAAGTAAATTTAGAGATAAAAAGTATTTGTAGGTATTAACTGTTCCAAACATTTCAAATATTTTTAATCTTACGGTAAGGCTTTGTTAATCAATTATAGTAGATATTTGGGAAAATTCAGTTTATAATGTAAATGATGCGTCGATTCTTTTTGCACTTTGTAGGTTGTAACGAGCGTTCAAATAAAAACGTGGTCGAAGTTGGCTCTGACACATTGGACGTAGGGAGTAGCTTATAGCGACCAACTTAACCTCATTTCTCAACGAGCTGTATAGCAGCTGTCAGTTTCAATAACGTTAATGACTATATAACTTTATTTTAAAGAATATACGTGATAACAATAACAAACAATTAAAGGAGCTGCGGAAAGTGTCCCCCTCCTTGTTATAACAATAAATTAAAGCAGCTGCTGAAAGTGTCCCCCTCCTTGTTCCAAGCACTTTTCACACCTGTTCCTCAAAGAATTAAAGACATTTTCTATTATGCTCGGGGTAATTGTTAATTTCACGAATATTGTCTATAAGTCGAGCCTGCAGATGGTTTAAATCAGGAATAGGCAGTTCAAAAATAGTGTTTTTAAGGTAAGGCCACAAAAAGAAATCACACGGCGTAATATCACATGACCTCGGTGGAAATTCATGTTCAGCATTGAGACTTATTAGTCGATTTTGGAAAACTTCCCTCAACATATTCATCGTCTCGCCTGCCGTATGTGCCCTTGCGCCATCTTGTTGAAAGTAAAAGTTTGTAATTTCGTTTTCTTCCAGCTGGTTAACAAAAGGAGCGATAATTTCTTCTCTATACCTTTGCGCAGTAAGAGTACCATTAAAAAAATAGGTCCATAAATCCTCCTTCGATTGAGAGCACACCAAACTCCAATTTTTTGAGCGTGTAGAGGGCCCTCGACAAAAAAGTTATCTGGTTTTTCAGAAAACCACATTCTCATGTTCTGTGAGTTTACGTAACCACTTAAATGAAACCAGGCTTCATCAGAATCAGAAAAAAAGGTGATATTATGAAGTACACCGTAGTTGTTTAAAAACCATTCACAAAATACAGCCCGTCGTGGAAAATCAACTTCATGAAGTTCTTGCTGACAAGTTAAACGATAGGAGAACAAACGCAAATCTTTTTTTAACACTGTGTGGCAGGTACCGACTGATACTCCCACCATTTGTGATAAAACACGTACAGAAGTTCTTGGCGCATTTTCCATTATTTGTTGGACATTTTCTTTTAATTCTTCAGTCCGCTTTTTAGGTCGGCCGCTTCCTTCATTTCTTGTTACACTGCCCGTTTCACGAAAAACATTAACACAACGCTGAACTGCACTTTGAAAAATTTTGTACTCAACAACGCCGGGAAACTGATTTTGAAATTCTATGTAACATTCCTCAATAGGATACTTCCATATTCCATCAATCTTGCGTCCATTTCTAAAGTAGGACTCTATGATAAACACTTTTTGTTCTTGAGAAAACACCATTTTAAACGCTTTTTAAAACGAAAATATTCAAATTGATAGCGGCGATATAGCGCTTTGACAGATGACGTTTAAGTTCATTTGCTATACGCTACGCCCTACGTCCAAATTTTCAGAACCAACTTGACCACGTTTTTATTTGAACGCTCGTTATATTTAATTTTTTGTCCACTTACAATTAGTCCACAGAGTCCAAAAAGTTGAGCGTTTTTGGAATCAAAAGATATTTGACTCGTTTAAAGGCACGACAAATCTTTTAAAATGGTATTTACCGAACCTTTTGAAATGTCAACAGTATCAACAAGGTCTCTTATTGTCAATCGATGGTTTTCGAGCACAAGATCTTTGATTTGATTAACGAGTTCGTCCTTAACGCTTTCCCTGACTTTAAAGTCTTTGTATCACATAAACATTTTTTTGCAACATAACTTTATAACTAAAGCCTTTTCTAACATCCTCAACGTTTCCGTGGTAGAATATTCATTCCGCAAACAAAATTTGATGCAAATTTTTAAGTCAATAAAATGAGACAGTGAAAAAAGATAAACTTTTGTAAGTTTACAAAAACATGAGTACCTCTGCAGTAGTTGAATATATTGACTTGAAACTCATATATATCAAGGATAGTTCTACCAACCTTGAAAAAATAATTGTGTACTTTCATAATACCAGCGAATTTTAAATAAGTAGGTAATTCACCTAATTTTTGTGGACACAGTAGTAGTAATATGTTACATAAATATAACCAACAATTTTCTTCACCATTACAAAAATAGAACTTCACTAAATATTAGATTCACGACTAAAGATAATATTTCCGCACCATACTTACCTAGTATTCGTATGAATTGCTAATTAGCCAAGAGTTACTAATTTTTGCTCGATATCATGATCGGATAATCTTTACATATCTAGTATCAACCTAAATAAAAATAAACAATGCGTCCAATCTGACCCCAATTGAAACGTGTGCAAATCTTGTGAGATATATTGATTGACTGTAAACAAAACATTTTTCTGCGCAGAAAATAGTACGTGCTAAAAAACATAATATTTGGTTATGATGTAAATCATACGATTAGAGGATTTTATAAATTATGGTGAATTCGTAAAATTGCCTGTTTACTAGTGATAATTTTAAACTTCTTTTTATCTTTATTATTTTTCTATACTGCGTCAGTTTACCTTAACTTTTAATTGTTTTTGTTTGTTCAGATAAAATTGATGTTTTTCATCGTGGAATTATAAATATGTACTTAAATATTAGTCGAGCTATGTTTAGTCGGTATTCGAAATTTTCTTTGTTGTACGTGGAATAATTATGTTTTTTGCTAATCTCTCTTTTATCTTATTATAAATATTGCGACATAAAATACCAGGTAGGCTAATTACCCGTAATTGATTAATTTATAGGACCTTAGTCCCGAACTGTAAAGTGTGTAATCATTTTACTCAACGTATTAGCGTTATTTTATTAACGGTAGAGACTACAATTGCATCTTTTCTGGAAAATGTTCGGAACACTGTAATTATTAAATACTCATATTTTTGTGAATTTTAGCAACCGCTTGTTTACTGTTCAATAAAAGTGGTCTCCTTTTTAATTCACACATCCGTCGATTTTCCTTTGTATGAAGAGACTGTGTTATTATAGTGTGCTATACGTTATTTTTAATATTCAAACAAAACACAAAACAAAATTGACTGTCTAGACATCAATATTTAAATTTAATTGCCGCTTTGTTTGAGTCGTTGCGTATACAAATAATAAACGTGGGTCGAAGGTACAAAGAGATTAAACTTTATTAATCCAACCCCGAGATACCTAGCAAATTAATTATTACTGAAACTTCGCAGAAAATTTTAGAAAATATTTAAGTAATATGCCCTTTTTCGTTTTAAATTGTTATAAAAAAATAAATCTTCATGAAGTCGTCGTCGAAGAAAAAGTGGATAATTAAATACTATATTAAAATTATTAGGTCCTAGTCGCTCAAATGTCACATTCTTTTGATATATCTAACAATCTGCCATTTTCAAGCATTTTTAATTGGTCTTAAACGTTCAGCGGATATAAATAAAAGTAAATTAAACGTTTGTACGAATGATTCAGTCGTCTCATTAACGACCCGCCTAATTTAACAGTAGCGGTGAATGTCCAAAAGTGAGGATGTACTTTTTAAGGAAGATTGACGACCTCCGTGAATATTTGATCGAAAAGCGAGAACGTTGACTCCCTTGGCTAGCCGTTACTCTGTATTGCGGCAGTATATTGAACTTAGAGAAGTTAGTATCGCGTCGTAAAAAATTCATTGCACTTATTCCGGACCGAAACCGATTCCTGAAATGTATCGAGTTTTTGTAGCTTAAAGGGATAAAGAATATTTGGCAGGATATACGAAGTATAAGTACTTACAGGTAATTGTAATTATATACTACGTAGCCCATTAAAAATCAAGACAAACGTTATAACATTCTGGAGCTTTCAGATAATTTTATTTTTCAACCTTCAAACTCACGGGCGACATGATTTTTTTTGGCCATCAAATATTTTTTTTCAATTAATTGTTGTCTGTAAAATGAGATGATTTTCTCAATTTCCTAATTAACAATTCACAAAACTCTTTTATTGTTACAAAACACATCATAGATTACGAAAAAATGAATGAATTGAATCATATTTGACACAAATAAGATTGTCAGTAATGAACGCAGTAGGCAACGCACGGGCAATTGTTTCTAGCACAGCCATGCACACATTTTTTCTAGTCCTTCGTGTGTACAGCAGCCTTCTGCTGGCCTGATATTTCATAAACCAATTACGATGATCCAATTGATAATCCACAGTCTACCACGATTTTTTTTTTTTGAGAAACCATCTTTTGGAAAATCACTAGATTTTCTTATTAACTACACATTGTGTAATAATCGTGGAAAGAAGAGGAAAAACTCTTGTCTGCAAGTTTATGAGAAAATATCATTCTTTATAAAAATTCCTGTCTGCCTTCAAACTCTTGACTAAAAAATTTTACTACTTTCTTGATTTTATATAAGTACAAGGTGTTGAATTTTTTGAAAATATAAATTTTCAAACGGGAACAATTTAATATAAATGATTTTATTAGGCTAGGTACATTGTTTAAAAATATGTATGGAATTTTTCTTATGAACTTCAACACCCTGTATCTTTGTAAGGAGGCATTTTGGATCGAAGGTATATTTGACCAATTGTATTGAAATAAAGGAATGAAATTAGATTCTTAGAAATAACGTTAAAGTTAAATATAAAATTGTTATTATACAGGATCTTTGCCGAATCCTGGCCAATATCGAACATTTTTTCTCAATATCCAAATTTTTGTCACACCGAACCCATCCAGACTAAAGTTGTCGCAAATATTTGACAATTTTCCCAGAATCCTTTTATATTTAATAAATCGCTTAGAATTTTTCAGAGGAAAGAATTTTACTTGGAGTCCAATCAAGTTACATTTTTACTTGCCAAAATTTAATTCAGTAAACAGACACGTAAAAATTAGGAAATAATCCCTAGAATTGAATGAACAATTTTACCCCAGCTGAATGTTAGGACTTCGTTTTCAAAATGGTGTCCAAAGTTCGTAAAAAACGGTATTTTTCATTTAAAAAAGAAGCTAAAATGTCCTAGACAAAAGTTATAGATCTTTTTATAACAAAAATTTCAATTGATAAACAAATTTATCAGTTATTGCAAATAAACGGCTAAAAATCGCATTTTAATTCGATAATAATTAATTAAATAATTTCCAATTATTTTGCAATACGTACACAATTTGCACAGAGAAAATTTTAATCTCAAGATGGGTCACGTAAGTGCATTTCTGTATGATTTATTGAATCTTGAAGAAAATGTATTTTTTTTCGAATTACTCAATTTTTGCAAAAACTATCATATATTTTGCAATTTACAAAAAAATGCACTTATTCTACTTGCCAAGAACTAGATATTCTGAAAGTTTCGTAAAAAAATCTTTTTTCATTTTAAAGATATAGAAGTTTAAAAAAAATACGATTTTTAGCCCTTTTTGCAGTAACTAATAAATTTGTGTATCAATTGACATCGGGATGGCCTCAAAATTTTTGTTATAAAAAGTTCTACAACTTTTGTCTAAAACATTTTCCTCTAAAATGTTTAGTTTTTTTTTAATGGAAAAAACTGTTTTTTTGCGATCTCTGGACGTCATTTTGAAAATGAAGCCCATAACACTGACCTGGGGTAAAGTAGTTCATTCAATTCCACGGAATTTTTCCTAATTTTTACGTGTCTTTATTTACTGAACTAAATTTTGGCAAAAAACGAGGTATTTTCTGGCCTAAACACTGCAAACGCGTGCATTTAAAATAAAATACGTGCCCACGGCATTACTAATCTAATCTAGCCCGAAGGAGAACCTTGTGCCGTCTCAGCTGAGCCTCCTCGTTCGGAAGAGCGGAAGTTCAAGGTCTACCGTCCACACTTCGCGACCGGTGACAGAAAACTCCGATTGTAGCGCGGCACGCGAACCGTTTCCGCCCATTAATGATTTTCCACGGCCGCCTGAATAAATCGATGCGAACAACAGGGTGAATAGGTGAGATTTGCGTTGGTGTTGGGGCCTGAATGTGACACGAGCAACGGTAAAGTTCACGTCAAGGGAAACGGGGTAACGTGTGTAACTGGAGAATAATCGCTTCTGTTCTCGGACTCAAAAAATAAAACGATCGAAATGAGAGAGAGGCCGTTCTGCCGTCGTGTCAGTTTCACGCCACTGTATTCGCGTTGGCGTGAGGATGGATCGGTAAAAATTATTATCGGCTTTTAAAGCATGCACTCGTAATATTGCATGGCGATTGTGTTATCAGGCAACAACGGAGAAGCATTATTCTGTTTCTTCTAGTTCCGGTTCAAAGGAATAATTTCTTTTATTTTGGTAAATTTGGGTTTGTATTTAGATGAAGTCCTTGCACGCACGTTAATCTCAAATAGACAGGGTGTTTCGCATAAGAGCCGACACAGAGCAGGTGCATGAAAAATTAGCTGCACTTTTGAGAAGTTATATTGAAAGTGGGGTTTCAAATTTCGAAAAAAATCAATGTCTCAGTTACACTTGAACTTAGAAAAACCAAATTGGGTACACTGTGCGAGTGTACGAAGAGTATTAATCTACCGTAAGTAAGGGATGATTAAAATGTGACAGAATTTTTTAACCCCTTGGCGAACTTAAAAAATTACTTTAGTTTATGGGGAATTTAATTCTAAAACTTTTCTTACTCTTGTTAGTTTTCAAAAAACTTTGTAGTTTTCAACAAAAACACGAATAGTTAATAATACGTATTGTAGCTGTGTTATTTAAAATCATCGAAAATTCAAAAATTTGCTATGAATTTAAACGTTGACAATCTGGAATAAAACTTGGGATAAGAATAATTTAATAGAAAAACAAACAACTTGAACAACAGAAATAACAATTTGCGCTGATAAGTTATAGAAATTGTTCAAAATGATGATGTCAGATATAGGTAAATTTATTCTTCGTCGAAAATTGTCTACTCTATCCAATAACAGCTGATTGTTTCAAATAAATGTGCATTTATCCGTAATACGATTCCACAATTCTGCTCGAGGCGCAACTAGCGAGGAATACACCCATTCTTTTAACGTTGACCAAAGAAAGAAGTCACATTTGTTGAAGTCTGGTGATCGTGGAGACCAAACTTGTGGGCAATTATTACCTCTTCCAATTTGGATTATGGTGTCCCTAAAGATATTACTAAAATGATGGGGTGCTCTATCATGCATAATCCAATGTTCCAGTCTCAGTTGCACCTCGTCAAGTAGATCCGGGAGAGTGTTTTGGAGAAATTCTAAATAAATTTCGCCATTTAGTCGATTCGGTAAAATAACTGGACCAATTAAATACCGATCAATAACACCGATCCAAACATTTATATTAAACTCGCGTTGGAAATATCGAAGAGTTACTGAATGAGGAATACTCATGATAGTTATGTAAATTTGTAACACCTCTGCGGGTGAAACAAGCTTCATCAGTAAAGAGAATTTTCTTTGAAAATTAATGCCTTGATGTAAAATAAACTGACAGAAATTCACTCGTTTAACCAAGTCATTCAGTAACAATTCTTATAGCTGTTTTACATTGACAATTTATTGATGAATAAATTGACGAAGTTCTTTATGAATTACCTAATTCACGAATTTATTGGTAAACAGTGTGGTTTTACACTGCTACGGACTTTGTCAAGTTTTTTGACGCATGAATCGGTTCTACCAATGAATCAAAGAAGCAAATAAATTTCAAAAATGTCACCTTTCCACTCATAATTGTAGCGATACAACAGCGGTACCGTTCTGACACATATTATATAAATATTAGTTTTTGTAAGTAACAAATCAGTAAAAACAATGCAAAACTAGTACGACGCCACACAATTATTTACATATTCCAATAACATAACCTCATTACTGACCTGAGGCTGGAAATCTGTTGGGTTGGTACTTCCGAACTTCACGAAGAAATTGACGAAAATTAGAACATGCTCTAATTCATCAAGTTATTTGACAGCAGATTTGGTGCATTACACTTGTCCAATTTCTTGATGAAGCGACTTCATGAATTAATTCATCAATAAATTGTCAATGTAAAACAGCTATAACACCTTTTGGATATGATATGGGTATAGTAGATTACGTCTGATCACAGAAGTTTGCGATATACCAGTTTGTCGAGATAAAATTCTAGTACTAATATGTGGGTCATCTTCAATTGTATTCAAAATAAGTTCTTGGTCTTCTATCCTGATTACAATAGCACATTCTGGAGTGTTTTTCGAGCACGTCTTTCAACATTAGAAAATTGTTTCTCTATGGGGAATTACACGATTTGGAAATATTTTCCGATATTCTTCAAAACTTCTTCTGTAGTTTCCTGCACAGAAACCTAACACTAATAGGATGTAAACTTGTTCGCTAAATCCGAAACTTCCCGATCAAAACACTCGGCAAACAATTAATAAAATTAAATGACTTTTTTTCCTGATCGTCAAGTTTGACGTTTAAATTCATAGCCAACTTTTGAATTTTCCATGATTTTAAATAAGAGTTACAATACGTATTATTAGTTATTCGTGTTTTTCTTGAAAACGACAAAGTTTTTTGAAAACTAACGAGAGTAAGAAAGGTTTTAGAAATAAATTCCCCATAAAATAAAGTAATATTTTTTTAAGTCCGCCAACGGGTTAAAACAATTCTGTCACATTTTAATAGTGCACCATCCCTTGCCAACCCTTCAAAATGCTTCAATTGAACTCTACTTATTGTCGATTAATGCTCTTGGTACACACACACCGTGTACCAAATTTGGTTTTTCTAAGTTCAAGTATAACTGAGAAATTGATTTTTTTTCGAATTTTTTACTTTCAAGCCTCATTGGTGCAGCTTAGTATAAACATAATGCATTAAAGCACCATATTTTGGGTTTCCCTACTCTGTGTCGGTTCTTATGCGAAACACCCTGTACATGTTTTTATTAATCTTTCTCGTAAACATTGCTTTATTGCCTTTTTATCATTTGTACGGTTTCTTATAATAACTGCTGATTTCCCCACTACCAAAGCTCCGAATGAGATCAAATAACATTTAATCTGACGCAAAAGTAGTTTCGTCACTAACTGCCTACTACTAATTCGCGTTTAAATGTCAAGACGTATTAAAGTTCTTACACCGTGAACAAAAATATATAGATGTACAGGGTATGACTTTGAATGAGGGTCATATTTATCAGGAGGCTACCTTTGACCTTTAGAAATACGTATCACAATTTTTTTTCTTCGTTCGGAACAGGATCGAATTCTGCTTAAATTTAATTTTGTTGCTGTTTTGTATATTTTGGATTTATTTAATATATTTAGTACCAATTAGGCTGCTGAAGGGACTGAAGCATACCGTATTTTGTTTAGAATTTTATAACTTTTTAATATTACCTATTTTAACTTTCCTAAACGTATTAAAAGATAAATTACTTTTATTTCCAATTAGTAAGATACGTACTACGTACCAATATTAGTTAAAATTAAATAAATCATGCAAAAGGTTTTAGGTATTCAGGGAAACACGTAATATTACCCCAAAAAACTGACCCCCGCTTAAAATTACATCTAGTATAACCCTTTCCTAATATAGTTTATGATAAAAAAGTATTTGTCTCACCAGCCACGAGGTGTTTCCTTACAGATTATTAGAATTTATAAAAATTAAATGTATCCGTAATTCATAAAACGACTGTTGACTCAATCAAGGCTTATTTCTGAATACCCCGTATAGGATGACAATAAAATCGTGTTACACCAGTCGGTCTACGGATGTTTTGAAACAGCTGCTTGTTATTAAACAAAAACAATTCGTTATCTAGTCTAACGCAAACAGGGTTTTTATTTTTGTTATCTTTATCTTGCGCGACCGATAACGAGCAGAGCTGGTATTTCTTAATGTAGGAAACGTTTATCTCCCGAGATCGTCACAGATACCAGCATCACAAATAAATAAATAATTTACAGTCCTGTTGGGATTGTTATTTGGGAGGCATCTTTGTTGGCTGGTGTGCGTTTTGTGGTAGAATTAGAGTTGTGCGAAGTCGGAAAAATAGTAAGGAGTACTAGAAATCGGTACGAGAGGCGAAACATTTTTTCTAAAGGTAACGTAACCTATGTGTGCTTTAATAATTAATCTTTAGTTTCGCGTTGTGGATAAGGAATCAACGATTTTTTTTGTTATATGACTTAATATCCGAACTACCGAATTTAGTGGTAGAGACAAATGCTCTATAAAGGATTAGAATTCACTTATAATTACAATATTTTCCTAGTATCTGTTGTATCAAAAATCTCTCTGGCAAATAGCTACTGCTAAAAATAACCAATTTTGTTAGTTATCAGCATTGAGACAATACGTACTATATCTAAACATTGCATTTTTATCATTTTATCAATTGATCTATAACAATTTCCCATATACCTAATCTATTGTATTATTATTTAGATGCGAACATTCTTATATTTAATTAAAACTGCTAAGTTTGGAATTAACATTTATAAAAAAATAAATAAAGTAAATAAGAAGCTTCCAGAGATGATACAAATTGTATACAATGTCAAAGTGCAAATGATTATTATGGATGCTGCATGAAATATACAGGCATGTTTTTCGGAAATGTTTATCAAAAGTCGACGTTTTCGTTAAATTTTCAGTTGACAAAGTGGGTCTTTCTCGCCACCTAGCTGCAATACACTTTTATCTTTTAGAACTCCAAAGTCTTTTTCGTGCTAGAACATAAAACAAATAAATGTCAAAATAATTCTGCCAATATTAGGTAAAATGAACGACATCTGGATAAAACTGGCAACATAACATTTGAATAATGGATGGCTCATCGGCATTTGATATATATTTCTTTATATTTCTGGTTATGATTTTTATGAAACGGTACACCTTTCAAATATCATTAAAAATTGAGCCGACCATTCTTGTATCAGTAAACTTATTTGATACATCCTATAGGATGAACACTTGAGCTCATGTAAAAGGTCCTAAATTTTTATATGAAATGGTCAGATCATTTCTGTTTCATTGTAACTTATTTATTTTAATTTTCGCATTCGCCCTCATTCGTGTCTATTACGTGACACATAAGCCATTCTTGGTTCGTGATTAGAAAATATCGCCGCAGAATAGATGTGACTTGTTAATAGAAATTATAGACAAACGAGGCCAATTGATTGTAATCTTAAAACAATACACGCCACAATAACAATTTTCCGAAAAAGAAAACGAGTAGCCAGCTCAATCGGTATCAATTGAGATGGCTTAAATAAAATATCTCACATCATTCGCATATGTTAGGCTTTTGAGTATGTGCTTTGCCAATTTTTCTATGTTCTGTTTCCCGTCTTGTTTTGTTATTTTTTATTCATTTATTTTTCGCTTTCTTTACCTCACACATGATAATACCGCCTTTGCATTTCATACCTTTGAGATACTGCGTCCAACATTACTAATCAGTTTGGAGCATAAATAAAAATGGATATGAATCGTGTACATAATGAGAATAAAGTTGAATTATACTTATCCCTCGACTTTGTTTATCCTCCAAATTGAATCTCCCATGGCAACGCAGATGTTGTATACATTTTTTTATGTTCACCCATCTAACAGACCATTTTAAATTAACACAGACATATTCCAGGTTGTTTTGGTGCTAGCGTCATGTGGTAATGTGTGTAAAGGGTAGGTAGTTTTTCTATTATTTTGGTATTACGTAGGTTAAATATACAGGATGTTTCAACAAAAGGACGTTGGAGTCCATTTTTAACCTACCTTATCAATGTAGAGCTGTTGACGTTTACTGATTTTGGAACACCCTGTACCTCATGCACTCAGCTTAAAAGTTTCCAGCACTAAGAATGCAAACATAACTACAGTTATGCTGATTTCATGATTTAGATTAAACTAAAAAAACGTAAACTTAAATTTTGAATACTTAACAGTGGGGATGTATTAATTGGTAACAAAATTTGAAAAATATGCAGTAAGAAAGCGTATGCCCAGTGAATCAAACGACATTATTAAACATGTAGAAACTAAATTTACTGTAGAGCCTATACCAATATGCTCCTAAAAAAATTCGTAGGGTTATACTTATATCTAAAATCTGAACAGGACGTCCTTAGTTTAGAGTCGAATATTTCAATTGATTAAATATTTTCAACGCTCTTTATTCAATAATAAGTGTTTGTTTCACTTAATTTCGGTCATCCCCAAGAATTTTGCACCTAGTTATTTTACTATTTTGACTAAATCAGTTTGATCAAAGTAATTTGTTTGTGTGTCTTATCACATGATTTTGATTAAACAATTTCGGCAGTCTGAAGCCGGTTTAAAATTGTTACCACCAAAATTATTACAAAACTGAGGTACAGACACACAGAGCCTTCTTAAATGTTTACAAGCCCCGTGACCGCTGAGCTTAGGCAACCAACATTGCAGGAAAAATCCCCAAATCTTGTCGACACCAATATTAATTATTCATTCACGATGAACAATGACAAACCGCTACGGCTACGCTTGAGGTAATGCGATGGCTGATTGGTTGAATAAGACCTCGTGAAAAATTAGATACACCAATCACAGCCGGTGAAACAGAATGTTGTGTTTGTAATCTTGATCTTATTGTTTTGATAATTTTTAATTTTACCGAAATGCAATTGGCAACATGAAGGAAATAAAATCACTGTTCCAAACAAAATACTGATCACGTGGCTTGCAATCATTTATGAGATGTGCATCTGATGTCTCTTTCTTGCAACAGCATCGTTTTGTCCTGACAAATGTACACTTGCATACTTCCTTTCTCTTAATATCACACAGAAACTTGAAACGAATGCACAAATGTACGGTTTGCACTCACTAAACACTGAAATAATTAACTTTATCGGGTTATACACTTGCACTACACAAAAACACTTCACAAACTAAAGTAAAAATGTAACAGAGTTTCATGATTTGCCAAATTAACGTGGCAGTTTGTTTTTTACCTGTTTATCATACCGTCATATGTTACCAGGGCACAATACGGAATTTTAACAGGACAACAGAGGCTAATCTCCGTTACCCTTTGTAAGCCCTCGGAACAGGATCGGATTCTTCTTAAATTTAAACTGTTCACAGTTTATTTTTGTTGCTGATTTATTTATTGTGGATTAATATAATGTCACCGATTACCTATTGAAATGGCTGAATAAGAAAAAAGAGTAAAAACATACCGTATTTTCTTTTAAATTCAATAACTCTTTAATAGTTTCTTTAAACTAGATCAATCATCGGAATATCATTTCACATTTAAGCTATTGTTTTACGTTTAACCCGCAAAATATCAAACTTGCTCGTATTACGACATCTACATAAACTTCTCCTAAATTTTGCTCGAGTTTTTCGTGCGCAAACCCGCGCGGAATGGAATTAATTAGGGGAAAGACAATTTACTCTGCGGCAATGGACTCGATTTATTTCCAATTTACCCCCCGGGGCGCGGGCGTCCTCGCCAATGAACGCGTCCCATTCCACTGTATTTTTTCATTAAAACCAATTTAAAACGGCAAAGGAACGAATTAACAAAGCGTCTATATTGTAGAAATTTGGCGATGCGGCAAATCAAGATTGACGTGACACAATCTACTCAGAGCCGAACGTAACGGTGATAGTAGGTAATGAATTTTTCCTTGTAACTGATTTTTTGCCACAGGCGAAGAAAACAACTACACATCACACCCCTTAAGGAGGATGGGGTGCTACGAAAAAATGTAGTCAATTTCGTATTATGAGATATATTATTTTTGCAATGCCAAATCAAATTCTGTGAATTATTCTCGATTTATTTATCGATTTGTTTTTGTTTTTAATTAATGTCAAAAATTTGAATATCTAACATAGGTTCTTACGGGAAAAAATGCAAATGGTAAGACGAAAAAAATATAGACATTAATAGATGAAAGGAACAAAAACACATTTTACAGAGAAATAAATAATCAAACATAGAAAAGCAGCGCAATAGAGTATGTGTGAGGATAGGTGGCGGGAAATTTAAATAAACGCTTCAATACACAAATTAGTCATTAGAAATGGATTACATTTAGTGCTGGCAAAAACCGGAAAAAAGTGAAACCGGTTAACCGGGTTCCGTAAAAACCGATTTCAGATAAAACCGGTTAGTCGAATAGTTGCTAAAACCGGTTATTCGAATAACCCGTTACTTGAATCGCCAAAACCGGATATCTGAAAATCGGTGCTTTACAAAGACAGACCCGGAGAAATTGTCTAAAAAAAAAAGGTCTACAAAAATCTGGAAGTCAAATTTGTTTACGAAGAAATCGATCTCCAAAAAAAAAG